>NC_068453.1:23033783-23333783 GCF_023373465.1 Oncorhynchus keta | reverse complement strand
AGTGATATATTTACATCATTTCCCATCAATTCCCATTATTAAAGTGGCTGGAGTTGGGTCAGTGTCAATGACAGTGTGTTGGCAGCAGCCACTCAATGTTAGTGGTGGCTGTTTAACAGTCTGATGGCCTTGAGATAGAAGCTGTTTTTCAGTCTCTCGGTCCCAGCTTTGATGCACCTGTACTGACCTCGCCTTCTGGATGATAACGGGGTGAACAGGCAGTGGCTCGGGTGGTTGATGTCCTTGATGATCTTTATGGCCTTCCTGTAACATCGGGTGGTGTAGATGTCCTGGAGGGCAGGTAGTTTGCCCCCGGTGATGCGTTGTGCAGACCTCACTACCCTCTGGAGAGCCTTACGGTTGAGGGCGGAGCAGTTGCCGTACCAGGCGGTGATACAGCCCGCCAGGATGCTCTCGATTGTGCATCTGTAGAAGTTTGTGAGTGCTTTTGGTGACAAGCCGAATTTCTTCAGCCTCCTGAGGTTGAAGAGGCGCTGCTGCGCCTTCTTCACGACTCTGTCAGTGTGAGTGGACCAATCCAGTTTGTCTGTGATGTGTATGCCGAGGAACTTAAAACATGCTACCCTCTCCACTACTGTTCCATCAATGTGGATAGGGGGGTGTTCCCTCTGCTGTTTCCTGAAGTCCACAATCATCTCCTTAGTTTTGTTGACGTTGAGTGTGATGTTATTTTCCTGACACCACACTCCGAGGGCCCTCACCTCCTCCCTGTAGGCCGTCTCGTCGTTGTTGGTAATCAAGCCTACCACTGTTGTGTCGTCCGCAAACTTGATGATTGAGTTGGAGGCGTGCGTGGCCACGCAGTCGTGGGTGAACAGGGAGTACAGGAGAGGGCTCAGAACGCACCCTTGTGGGGCCCCCGTGTTTGAACGTGGTATGGTATTACGTGCGAGGCGCACCAGTTTCAGTGTGGCAGTATCTGTAACGCTGCTGGGTTTTTCACACTCAACAATTTCCCGTGAGTATTAACAATGGTCCACCACTCAAAGGACATCCAGCCAACTTCACACAACTGTGAGAAGCATTGGAGTCAACATGGGCCAGAATCCCTGTGGAACGCTTTCGACACTTTGTAGAGTCCATGCCCTGACGAATGGAGGCTGTTCTGAGGGCAAAAGGGGGTGCAACTCAATATTAGAAAGGTGTTCTCAATATTTTGTACACTCAGTATATATATGTTCTTATCTATCACTTTGGCACGTTTTTCAAATATAAGTGGTATATTTACAAAACTTGAATTTCACTTTTAATGCCCGTGTTTTATGTTCAGAATCTTTGAAAAGCTCTCTCTGGTGTTGAACACATCTTCCACCTGTCACGAATATTACCGAAGGTGACTCCCCTTCTTGTTCGGGTGGCGCTCGGCGGTCGTCGTCGCCGGTCTACTAGCTATCGCCGATCCGTTGTTCTGTGTTCCTTTAGTTCTGTCTAATTGGTAGCACCTGTTTCTTGTTTGGTTGTTAGGGTAGGGTTATATATAGTCTGTTCAGCCCGCTTCTGTTTCGTGCGGGCTTGTTCGTCTGTTTTGTTGGTTGAGTGTATTTTGTTTGCATTTGGGTTTCACGCTGTCCGTTTATATTTCTGTTCATTTGTGTTTCCACTTTTGGTCATGTTTTGTTTCCGGGACATTAAAGCGTGTTTTTTTCCCACATCTTTTGCTCTCTGCGCGTGACTCCACACCTCATCACTCATTTACCGTTACACCACCACATAGTCATAAACACAAAATAATAGTTTTTGTTCATGTGAAATACCATAGTTTAGTCACAAGATGCAGACCTCCTTATTGTTCCTAGAATTTCTAAGCAAACAGCTGGAGTCAGGGCTTTCTCCTATAGAGCTCCTCTTTTATGGAATGGTCTGCCGATCTATGTGAGAGATGCAGACTCTGTCTCAAACTTTAAGGCTTTACTGAAGACTTAAATGTTACTGAAGACTTACTGAATACTCATCTCTTCAGTAAGTCCTATTATTGAGCATAGTCTGGCCGAGAGGTGCAAAGGTGAATGGCAATAAGGCACTGGAGTGATGAACCAGCCTTGCTGTCTCTGCCTGGCTGGCTCCCCAGTGGGATTCTCTGCCCCTGACCATTTTATGGGCGATAACTCACTGGCTCCTCTGCTCATATGGTGGGGGAGATATTTTGTGAGCTATACTTGGCCATGTCTCAGGGTAGTACATTAGTGGTCTGCTGATATCCCTTGTTGGGTCTGTGCTTTGGTAAATGGGTGGGATTATATCCAGCCTGATTGGCCCTGTTCAAGGGTAACTTTGGACGGGCCACAGTGTTCCCCAACCCACTCTGTTTCAGTCTCCAGTATCTATGCTACCCTATGTGGCGGTGGGCTCGGGTCAGTCTGTCCTATCTGCTGTACAGAGTGGTGTTAGGCATACTCCCTCTAATTCTCCTCTCTCTCTTTATATCCCCCCTCCCCATCCCGGAGAACCTGAGCCCCAGGATCATGCCTCAGGACTACCTGGCATGATGACTCCCGTCTGTCCCTGTCCCTAGTCCACCTAGTAGTGCTGCCAATCTAGTTCTAGTGTCTCTACCTTCGGTTATGGAACCCTGACCTGTTTTACCAAATGTGTTACCTTGTCCCGGACCTGCTGTTTCAACCCTGTCTTTCGCTCTCTCACTCTCACTTTCTCTCTTGGACCTGCTGTCTGGACCTCTGAATGCTCGGCTATGAAAAGCCAACTTACATTTACTCCTGTGGTGTTGAACTGTTTTACCTTCTTTACGTCGTGCCTAAGAACAGCACTTAGCAGTGGTATATTGACCTTTATAAACAGGGTGGTTCAAGCCCTGAATTCTGATTGGTATATCAGACCGTATACCAAGGGTATGACAAAACATTTATTTTTACTGCTCTAATTACATTGGTAACCAGTATTTAATAGCAATAAGGCACCTCGGGGTTTGTGGTATATGACCAATATACCGCCTTGCGTTGTGCATAAGAACAGCCCTTAGCCGTGGTATATTGGCCATATACCACAAACCCCTGAGGTGCCTTATTGCTATTAAAACTGGTTACCAACGTAATTAGAGCATTAAATCGGGCCATCAACCGGGCCTTATTGCTTAATTATACCAAACCGCCTTACACTGTCACGTCTACTCCTGCTCCTCCCCTCCAGTGTGTGACATCACCGGAACACTAACCACAGGTCCTGGGAATCATCATTACGCAAACCTGGCACTCATCATGCGCAACTGGTAGTCAGCATTATGATTCACACCTGGAATTCATTGTAGATCCCTTCCCTTTGTTCACTCCTCAAGTTGGCATTATTCCTGTTCTGTTATAATCTCCACCCGGCACAGCCAGAAGAGGACTGGCCACCCCACATAACCTGGTTCCTCTCTAGGTTTCTTCCTAGGTTTTGGCCTTTCCAGGGAGTTTTTCCTAGCCACCGTGCTTCTACACCTGCATTGCTTGCTGTTTGGGGTTTTAGGCTGGGTTTCTGTACAGCACTTTGAGATATCAGCTGATGTACGAAGGGCTATATAAATACATTTTATTTTATTTAATTTTATTTTTCATGCATCTCACCACTGTTACACCGTCTTGTTTCATGTTTGTTGTTTATTAAATGTTTCACCTGCACCTTGACTCATAGTGTCATTGTTACAGAATACCAACTCAAACCATGGAAGCAGCAGGAAATTCAAATCTCTCTCAGACGGTCAATGAACAGGGTTCTCTTTAATATCAACACCATGACCAGCTGGCATAACTGGGATCAGCTTTGGAGGAGGTTCTTCACAGTGTGCAACGTCTCAAACACACCCGGGAGGCGTTGGCTTCATCCAGCGGAGGATAATCTACAACCAGTCGACCCAGTGAGCCAGTACATCAGCCCATTCATCAACCCGCTCAAGTCAGCGATGCCCATTTATCCCTCCCGGATAAATATGACGTTACACCATCCAAATGCCATGGCTTCCTACTTCAGTGCTCACTCTAGTTTTTGCATCAGAGGGGAGCTCCCACCACCGAGAGGTACACAGTAATTTCTCTGCAGACTGGGCAGGCGTTGGAATGGTTTACGGATGTCTGGGAGAGAGGAGAGGAGGAGATGGATTTATGAGGGGTTCGTGGCTCTGTTTAAATTTATTTTTGATAATTCTCCAGAGGACAGAGAGGAAAGTGAACGGCTACCGCATTTACGGAAGGGGATCCAGATAGCTACTGAGTACGCGCTCACCTTTCAGACTATAGCAGCATCCAGTGGGTGGAATGAGCCAGCACTTCACACACTATTTAGAAGAGGTTTGTGAAGAGGTCCAGACGGAACTGGCCTGTCGAGACAGCAAACTCACCTTGGACGCACTCATTGCGATGGCCATCCGTCTGGATAACCTACTTCGGGAGCACCAGTAATCTCATAATTTCTCTATCTCCCTAAGTGAATACTCGGCATCAGAGCCAGAACCCGTGGAGGTAGAGTTCACTCGTCTCCCCGCGGCAGAGCGCTGCAGACGGATACAGCTGGGGCGCTGTCTATACTGTGGACAAGGAGGGCATGAGCTCCAGAGGTGTCCGGCATGTCCAAATCCAGGATCCACAAGAGCAGAGGGACGGTCACGTGAGACTCCAGCGCCTAGGGCAGGAGTGAATATTCCATCTTCATCACTGTCTGCTATGCCCTTTTTGGTGTCCATTATGCTGCCTAACTGTCTCTCATGTACTGTGTCAACAGCGTTAGTGGATTCCGGTGCCACTGGGAACTTTATTGACCAGACCCTTGTCTCGTCTCTTAACATCAACTCATACCCACTCTCCTCTCCTTTCCCGATTCAAGTCCTTGATAGTCGGCCTCTTGGGTCCGGAACCGTCACCCACATCACTCAACCACTCTCCCTCACTGTGTAGTCCACTCATCAGGAAAACATCCCCTTCTTCATCACCAGTGCACCAGTTCACAAGATCATTCTTGGCCTCCCATGGCTTCAACGCCATAACCCTTTCATGGTCGAGGTTGAGAATCACAGACTGGTCACCTGAATGCCGGAGGACCTGCTTCCCTGGCCCCTGTGGTTCCACGTCGGGTTGAGAGTCCTGTGGTTGCCCTTCAGCCCAACATCCCGGAGGTATACCAGGATCTCCAAGACCGCGCCACCTGTCTTCCTCCTCATCGCCCCTGGGACTGCGCCATTGACCTGCTTGCTGGTGCAATACCTCCGCACAGACGAATCTACCCTCTGTCTGTGGCTGAGACCCAGGCCATAAAGGATTACATCCAAGAGGCGCTTCAACAAGGTTGCATCCTCACGTCCACTTCCCCTGTGTCTGCTGGTTTCTTCTTTGTGGACAAGAAGGATGGAGGTTTACGCACATGCCTTGACTACAGAGGACCCAATGAACTTACCACAAAGTATCAGTACCCTTTCCATCTGGTGCCGACAGCAATCGAACAGCTCTTCGGGGCCCGGTTCTTCAGCAAACTGGACCTGCGGGGTGTTTATAATCTCATCCGCATTCGGGAGGGGGATGAGTGGAAGACAGCTTTCAGCAGGATGTCTGGCCACTACGAGTACTTGGGGATGCCATTTGGCTTAGCCAATGCTCCGTCAGTGTTCCAGGCATTCATGAATGAGGTGTTCAGGGACATGCTCGGATGCCAGATGGTCGTGTATACATCCTGGTCTACTCGGCTACCCTGGAGGATCACATCATTCACGTTCACGTTCGAGCAGTCCTCTTGGCTAACCACCTGTTCATCAAGGCTGAGAAGTGTTGTGGGTGCAAAATATAACACATAGACAAATGCATAAGATATATAGAATAGTTGGACACTAAAAATGCAGACACATAGACGCTTAGACCAGCTGGACATACAAAGATCAGAGGTTGTCTAAGGAGGAGGTCAGCCAAATGACCAACTGATGGATTGCAGGCATCAATCACATCATAGGGGAAACACAAGTCTGTTTGATCTTAGACAACTATGTGAAGAGAAGGCGACCAGGGCAGCTGAACACACTGAAGCTGGAGGAGAGGAAAGACACATGCAGAGGGACACATGGGGTTAATTACAGGGTCTAAAACACAGGCCACAGGAAGAGGAATGTATAGTATTTTTAGTATAGCTGGACACGCTAGAATCTGAGGAGACACATAGTCTGCTGATCTTAGATAATACACAAACAAAAGAATGCATTTAGTTAAGTGCAGGAACAAAGCAAGGGTCTTATCATTATCTGGCTGAAAGCAGATGTGGGCATTACTGGGCTGAACAAGCAGGACGCACAGATTGGGATGTAACTGTATTTGCATTGGGGGATGAACTGATGATGTATGCATGGATATAAAGGGAAGAGCGAGAGCTCTGGAGGGTGTGGGTCCCGCGGGGCTCTCCGGCTTGTTATACTCTTGTATTAAAAGTCTATCATTGAATTCAAAGTTTTTCATTGTGTCATATTTGAACCGATTGGCCACTACAGTATCAATTCCATCAGAAGGCTGTATCCTTCCTAGTGTACCAAATCAGCCCACAGGGAGTAAGGATGGATGACAAGAAGGTAGATGCGGTTAGGTCACGGCCAGTCCCAACCACCATAAAGGGGTTACAACGTTTTTGGGGTTTGCCAACTTCTACCGCCGCTTCATCAGGAACTTCAGCTCCGTCACCTCTGCACTCACCTCTCTCCTCAAGGGTGGGCCTCATACATTGGTGTGGAGCCCAGCAGCCGACTAAGCCTTTTGTCTCCTCAAGGGATATTTCACCTCCGCCTCATTGCTCAAACACCCAGATCCCACGATATACTTTGTGTTTGAGTTGTGTTTGAGTTTTGTCTCAACGACAGGGTAACCCATTAAAATTGTATCCATGTGCATTCTTCTCTTTCCCCCACAGAAACCTTCCCCCACAGAGAGGAAATACAATGTCGGCAATTGTGAGCTCCCGGCGGGGAAGTTGGCATTAGAGGAGTGGAGACACTGGCTGGAGGGTGCCAAGGAACCTTTCGTCATGCTCACCGACCATGAGTACATACGGACAGCGTGGAGACTGAATCCGCGCCAAGCCAGGTGGGCACTTTTCTTCACCAGGTTCGACTTCACGCTGACCTATCGCCCAGGTTCCAAGAACATCAAGGCTGATGCCCTGTCCTGTATCTACGATTCGGGAGAGGGTCCTGTCCAGAGTGCACCTATAATCCCATCCTCTCGAGTCGTAGGTCCAGTGGCCTGGAACACAGAGAGGGAGCCCACAACCCTGAACTGTCCTCCTGAGTGCATCTACGTTCCCACATGGATAAGGGATCGACTGCTGACCTAGGCGGTTTCAGCACTATTCTGGTGGTAGTGGATAGATTTTCTAAGTCATGTTGTTTAATCCCTGGTTCATCCTCTCCACTTGCCCGTTGGACTGAGGCCGTTACCCGGGAAGTGAGGCTGACCGTGACTCTGAGCTTCTCCATGAAGGCCCTCGATACTCGTGATGTGAATTGGGGGCCACAGTCGGAGACGATGTCCTCTGGAAGGCCATAATGACGGAAGACCTGCTGGAAGAGTGCCTCAGCGACCTGGAGAGCAGTGGGGAGTCCAGGAAGAGAGTAGCTGGGGAGGTTCCTGAGGAGTCACTGTCAGGACCGACAGGGTGAGTGGGCACGATTTCTTCGATGGGCAGAGTTTGCCCAGAACTTGCTGCGTCACTCCTCCACTGGGTTGACCCCCCTTCCAGTGTGTTTTGGGTTTTCAGCCGTCCCTGGCCCCATGGACCCCTGACCAGACCGAAGCACCTGCATTTGATGAGTGGTTCCGGCGCACAGAAGTGTGGAGAGACACTCAAGTGAGACTCCAGCGCGCCTTCCATTGTCAAAAAGAACTTGCAGACCGCTACCGCAGTGAGACCCCTGTGTTCCGCTCTGGGGATCGAACACTGAGCCCCTGATTTGTCAGGCCGTTCAAGATTCTCTGGAGGGTCAACGAGGTGACATATAGGTTACAACAGGGGGTACTGTCACGTCTACTCCTGCTCCTCCCCTGCGACGTCGCCGGAATACTAACCACCGGTCTTGGCACTAATCACTACGCACACCTGGACCTCATTACCTCCCTTTATTATGTCCCATCCCTTTGTTCATTCCTCAGTTGGTATTGTTCCTGTTTTCATGTATCTCGCCACTGTTACGCTGTCTTGTTTCATGTCTGTTATTTTATTAAACGTTTCACCTGCACCTGCTTCTCGACTCACAGCGTCATCGTTCAACAGACCTTATTGCCTAATATATATATATATATATATATATATATATACAAATTCATTGTTTGATACAATGCTTTACCGTATTTGATTTGTTTCTTAGGCATGTTGCAAGAATCTCATTGTCTATTCTAGGGATTCTATATGTTATTTCTACATGTACATTTTCATCTTCTCAAAAGGTTGACAGGAGTGCTATCTAAAGGGCTATCTGAAGGGCTCAACTAATTGCAGAGCAGAGAATTTGATACAGTTTCAGAGCAAATTATGGCCCAGGTGAGAGAAGAATTTTTCAGGAGTGTCCCAATCCTCAAAAATAGATGTACTGTCCTCGTTTTCATTCCTTCATGAAGATACAGGTACATGGAAGGTAACAGAAGTCTGATGGCAACATATCCAGCCATTTAACCTTTAGTATCAGTAGTGATGTAACAGAAGCTAAAAGAGAGGATCTTCACAAACATAAGGAACAGCCAGTGCAGGCATTAAACACACAAATCAACCTTATTAGGCCATAATTAAAATCCAATACCTTTGAAAATCAACAGGAATATTAGTTTTAGGGAGGAACTTTGGATCTTTGCTATAGATTTGCTATGGCTCTTTGACAGTGATGTACTGTCTAATCAATAAAGTGAAAGAATACCTTGTGACAACACTTATTCAAATTGTGACAAATTGTGACAACACTTATACAAATGAGTAAATGGCCATCAGATCATTTCCTGTGATCACATCTTTGTACAGCATTTATCATCCATGTTGTTTTTATTTTAATTGTTTAATTTTGAATTTAAGTTAAAAAAAATATATATATTTTTTTTTACCAGTTTTTCTCCCCAATTTCGTGGTATCCAATTGTTTAGTAGCTACTATCTGGTCTCATCGCTACAACTCCCATACGGGCTCGGGAGATACGAAGGTTGACAGTCATGCGACCTCCGATACACAACCCAAACAAGCCGCGCTGCTTTTTAAAACACAGCGCCATCCAACCCTGAAGCCAGCCGCACCAATGTGTCGGAGGAATCACCGTACACCTGGCAACCTTGGCTAGCGCGCACTGCACCCGGCCCGCCACAGGAGTCGCTAGTGCACGATGAGACAAGGATTTCCCTACTGGCCAAACCCTCCCTAACCCGGACGACGCTAGGCCAATTGTGCGTCGCCCACGGACCTCCCGGTCGCAGCCGGTTACGACAGAGCCTGGGCACGAATCCAGAGTCTCTGGTGGATCCATGTTGTTTTTAGATACAGGCAGAGATCACCAAGAGTTGGTACAGCATTGGTGCTTTCAACGCCAGGGTTGTGTGTTCGATTCCCACAGAGAACCAGTATGGAGAAATAATACGTAACAACATGTATACACTCACTAAACCTGTCTCTCCTTTCTGGGGAGGTTCCCATTGCTTGGAAGACAGCCAGAGTTAGTCCTTTATTTAAAGGGGGAGATCAAGCTGATCCTAACTGTTATAGGCCTATTTCTATTTTGCCCTATTAATCAAAAGTGTTGGAAAAACTGACTGACTTTCTTGATGTCTATAGTATTCTCTCTGGTATGCAATCTGCTTTCTGCTTAGGTTATGGATGTGTCACTGCGACCTTAAAGGTCCTAAATGATGTCACCATAATTTCTTTGTTAAAGATCCATAATCAATCAAAGCCAGAAACCAGACTTCTAGGCTAGGATAACAACAAACCTATTTACTGTCTGATGAGAAACCATGAATGATTTAATATGCAACAAGTACAACTTCTATTTCTCTATAAACACAGAGCTTTGAATGTGTGAATTCAAGCAAAATGAATGGTTTCTGAACATTATTGAATATGTTCATGCTAAACAAATGTTCAAAAATGTATTTTATTTAAAAATGCAATATCAACATTCTATCATTTAAATTATGTCAAACTATGTGATGAAACGGCTCAGAAGTTAAATGTAGAATTGTTGCAGTGTAACAAATATAACTTCCACAAGGTATTTTCTCTTCACTGAAAACATAACTCATGGTAGACTTGAGTTTAAAAAAGTGTAGAAAATTGATATTTTCGATATCTGTCACTTACATGTTGGCTCTGATTTATGCATCATGATATAAAACAACAAAGCGAATGGGATAAACAAAAAAACAAACAAATACAGTGTGTTGATTGCACAACAGACCCAAATAAACAGACCATTCAAGCTAAGCACTATGCCACGATATGCAGGCATCACTCCATGGAACACATAGCTGTGTGTGTTCCAGTTATTTCAATGGTTTCCTCTACTCATGCCCACTAATGTGGCTCAGACCAGTGGTCATAAAGCAAAGGAGACATAGGCCTAGGAAACCATTTCAGATGTATTGAGACGTGGCCTCACACAGATTTGATCATCATGCGGCTCGCTCGGGCCGAGTATGGAGCAGGTCCTTTCCAGGTTGCCCAGTGGAGGCCGGAGGCCCAGCCGATGTGTTCGCCGGCGGGGTGCCAGTCTCCGTTCAGGCTGGCAGAGCCACAGCGACTGTACCACCACCCTCCTCCTCCCTCCGAGAAGCTGCACTCGTCCTCGGCGATGTCGCCAAAGATGCAGGGTGAGCAGCCGTCGTTGTCCTTGTCGGTTGTGCTGAAGCCAAAGCCGTTCTGGTCAATGCCGGCGTATTTCCCACGGATGGCATCACCTACGGAGAGACAGGGAGGGATGCAGAGAGAGTACATCAGTTCTACTTCACTCTTGATTGTATTGACTTCCAAAGGATACACCATTTATAAATATCAACCCAGAATACATATCATATGACATATGTGATGTGTAATGGTCCCATTGCTGCCACCAAATGTGAAATAACTATAACACTGAAGTAAGTAATATGACCCCTGTCACCTTGTGCTGTTGAAATGAACTGTTACCTGCGTTGCCCTTGTAGGCTCCAACGTTCAGCTTGTAGCTCTCCTTCTCCGTGCCCAGACGGAAGTCACTGTACTCAGCGAAGGCAGTGTCCCCTTCAAAGTCCCACAGGTTGACCCGCATAGTCGAACTCCGCCCCCTGCCCCCCTTGGTTAGAGCAAACACCTTACTCAGACCCAGCCAGTGGTCCTCTAGGAAACAACAGGGAAGAGAACTGAATTGAGAAGTGAAAAACAGACAGTTTAGGGAACCCTCTATAAGTTGCCTTAGAGGTAATATATTATAGACAAAAATTCATTTAAATTTGGCCAACATTGGCTCAGCAAATGACAGAGTTTACAGTATTAGTTGCTGGTGAAATGTGAGGTGCTCAGAGGGACCCTTCATTACTCCGTAGATTCCCAAAGCCTTGTTTGTACACTGCCCACTTCCTGTTGAAAAGAACCTCTGCCCCGGTGCGCCTTTGAAAGACTGTCCAGCCTCCATCTGCCAGCATCTCACAATACACCTGTATACAACATCAATGTACTTTTGAATCAACATTTTTTTTTTTGTGAACAAAAAGGGTCCAAGAATGGAACTGTGTAGAACTTCAGTAACCCTGGCAAGCCTGGCGACACCTTTAACATTCCAGTTTTACTGCCCCTGTGTGGCTGTGCAACCAAATGACAACTGTAGATATAGTACCTGGCCTATATATTTAGATGTTTCCATACCTTAAAGGGGGATCTGACTCCTGCAGGCTGAATGACATACACTCCACTGGTGGCTTGAGGGGAGAGAGCTTTGATCTGTGTGCAATCTGTCCCTGAAACAAGCAAACACCCATGCACATACAGTACACAAACTCTTGTCTTTACAATGTAAGTGATTTAAGAAAAATAGCTAACACTTTACCTTGAACAACTAAAGGTGTGGTCTGGCCCTGTACAAAACCAGCAGATAAGTAATGGTTACTCCCATGCTTAAAGGAATAACATGTTTCTCTGTTGTTCAGTGCTGACTGACTGTATATTTACCTGAGTCTGGTCAGTGAGGCAGATGAGACAGACCACCAGTCCACAAAAAAATATCCTATTCCACATTTTATCCAATTTTCTGAGAGACAGAGGGAGAGATGAAAATGTCATTTTAGTTACTTTTTCTTCTGTTGTTTCCTTATTATCCCTGTTTGACCCAACATTGTAAAAATGCAATGTTTCCTAAATTGTATCCTGTACAGGTCCTAAACAGAAAAGTCATGTCAAACATAGTGAATATCCTTAGACCCATATCTATCTCTTAGTAGTATTCGGTGTGTGTTAGTATGATTATTGCGCCATCAGTAACCTGTCCACATCTGAAACCACACTGGTCCCCTACACAAGTAAACATTTGTTGTAGGCCATTCATGCAAGTAAATTACTTTTTCTGTCTCCTCTAAATGTAATTATGTACAAAACCAAAAATTGAGAAACAGTCAGAGCTACTGTACTTTTGTTACAAAACTCAAACATTTGCAGAGAACTTGAAACATCACCATATCCACTCCATTAACAAAACAGTAAACACCATACATGTACCCAAATAAGGGAAAAGGACAAATTATAGATCATTTTTTGTTATGCTGCCATCACTAGACATTTCACACAGGATAAATATTATGCATAATACATCACATAATATAATATTATAATTGCAAATTTGAAATTGTCATCGTGTGATTCACATATGTAGAGAAAACCTACCTCCTCCTGTGTATTCCTTTATGGTGTATCGTCTACAACCAGCCAGTTTAAAGTTCATTCAGAGAGGATTTCTTGTAAGCCTTTATTTATTGACTCAAGCACCGCCTTCTGCACACACCCTGACTCCACGTTTCCAGTTTCGTGTTGTCAGATGCCTCAAAGTATCACAGACAGGGCTCACAGACAGGGAGATTTCACTTAAGGACCAATGGAAGGTTCTAAAATGACAAAACTCCTCCCAACCGGGGCACCGGGCCATGCAAAATTAACTTGCCCATAGTGTTGTTGCGGAAAAACACTCCCCCACACCGTGCTTGTGCTAATGTTATTGTGGGCGATCCCTGTTACTCAGAGCCCCAGCTCCAAAGCAAACACTCTTGACATTCCAATGCTGGACTTTACAGGAAATTACAAACAGCCAGGAATACACACAGCACAGTCCAATGAACAATGAATCAAGTAAAAGAACGGACACTTTTGTTCCCAATCTATATGTGTATGTCTCTCAAATTCCTTTAGATATATCCTATTCAAAAACAATTGCAGTGTTTCAAAAGGAATTGTTTCCTAACTACTAGCGCCACCCTCTGGTCCAGGTAAGAACAACCATTGGATAGGAGAACGACAGGATTAAAATGAATAAAACCAGGAAACACCTGTAGTACTGTGCCTGATTTATGTAACAAGGCTATGGCCATAGCTCTAGGTTCACTCTACCACAGTAGATGTATTAGTTAGACTGTCTCTTGTGGGTTGGTTGTAGCAATCAGGACAGTCAAATCAAGCCCTCTTATGATAACACTCCAAGTGACGATAATAAAATGTGGCACATCGGCTGCGTTCTGAGCACTGTTCTGTATGTACTATCAATATGAAACAAACGTACAGCAATATCTACATTCTGAAAAGAAATGTGAATCAAATCCAGAAGAATTTAAAGATATAGCTGAATATAAAGTAATGATAGGTTTATTTAAATGTTTGCTGTTTTCACAGAGTGAATTCAAAATCTCTAAGCAATTCAAAATCTGCTGTACATAAATATTTGCATAAATATTTTTTAAATACACATCAAAGTTCAGAAAAAAAATATTTTAAAGCATTTTTTCCCACTTTCAACACATCACATAATATAAATTAACATAACATTGTGTGAAACCTTGCCTCTTGTATAAATATTTATTATTAAGATATACACTATTTTATTTATGGATTCAAGAGATTGTGTGTAGATACGTTCTAAGATGAAGACCATTTGCGGGTGTTAGCAAGATGATCAATGATTATGTTTCTGAATGTATGAGTTTATTTGATTATATCTCTTCATTCATGCATACACTACATGGTGTGTGTGAAATAATCTAAATATATGCAAAAGTCAAGTGTGTGTGTGTGTGTGTGTGTGTGTGTGTGTGTGTGTGTGTGTGTGTGTGTGTGTGTGTGTGTGTGTGTGTGCGTGCGTGCGTGCGTGCGTGCGTGCGTGCGTGCGTGCGTGTGTGTGTGTGAATAGGCACACAGTCAGGGTGCTCCTGGTCTCTCCAACACAGACAGGTCACTGACTGATTACCTGAGTCTTCATTCACCATCAGTTTATTCTACTGATTGACATCCAGGAGCATTCTGAAGTATACAAACTACCTCCCTTGACATTAACCCAACTGACTCAGAACAAAGAGGGTTACATCATTGAAAAGCGGAATGGACCTAGAACAGTGCCCTGAGGAACACCATCTACATCTTTCTCCGCTGTCAGTTGAGTTTTGGGGTCAGGGAGGCACTATTATGATGATCAGGTGACACAGATCACTCTTGCTCATACAGGAGGCTTGCTGTCATATGGGACACAATTTTGGTTTCCATCTGTCCTCCCCTCGTCCTTCCTTCCCTCTTTGTCTTTCTCCATCCCTTTCTGGTCCCTCTCTCCAAATGTTTTAGGCCCACCAGGTAGTTCTGACTCAGATTGGGCAGAGTAGGGATTCACTAGAACATTTAGAACTCTGCAGACCTGAGAGAATGAACAAGAGTTGATTTAACATAATGAGCAATCATATACAGGGTTGGGTACTAACGGATTTCATGTAACAGGGATGACTTAATTAGGCTACAAAAATAAACTAATCAACCCAGGTTACAAAAAAAATCAATAATAATGGGATTACAGTTCGTCTTAAAATCAGCTGATTACATTTTGGATTACTTCAACTAACATCAAGATATGAGCTGCATGTGTTTGACTCAAGCACACTGAAGTAGCAGGTTTTTACATTTTAAGCAGATGCTCTTATCCTGAGACACTTACATAATAGCATAATAGAGTCAAGTGCCTTGCTCAAGGGCACATGAGATTTTCAGTTGGCTCGTGGATTTGAACCATTGACCTTCCGGTTTCTAGCATAACATTCTTAACTGCTAGGCTACCTGCCGTTAAACAACCCGGAAGTCACCATTCAGTTGGAATGGAAGCTTTTCCCAGCTGTTCGAATGTATTTTAAATCTCCAAAACGGCCAAGTTCTCTCCTTTTTTAAAACTAAAAACATCAGACCCCCACTTCCTGAAAACTGAATCATCCCAAATTTCATCAGGATCGTTGGGTCAAAATGATTTTTTGGGTTAGTTAACACAGCCTCATTCTGTTCATTTCCCAAGTACTGGGATGACACACATGACAAATAAGCTGCTTACTAAGCTAAACCTCTAGTTTCAGTAGAAATGAGTACACTAAAATCTACCTGTCTGCTTTTCAGATAGTGTTTTGCAAATTTAGAATAGTCCACGTTCAAAGTATTTGCACAATTGATCATCCAACTCATGAAATAATCTGATTACTCCTGGATCTGTTACATCTGTCTATTGACGTCTTTATCATAGTAGACTGTTATGGGTCAGACATTCATAGCTGGGTCAGACATTCAGATGAACATTTCCTCTTTTACTGGCCATGATCTGCTTGGTGGCTGGGTGGAGTAGACCCATTGCACAACCAGAGAATGAGTGTTGGGAATGCTTTCCTTGGAACCTGACAGTGCAGCTGACCTTTTAGCAGTGATGCCATTTCATCAAGAAGAGGCATAAGGCAGCTGAGCCAGCACTTGCTTAAAGACATCTGCAGCATAAACTCAGGATGCTGGCTAACCAAAGAAGTATTGCAAAAGTAATCAGATTATGTTACTCATTTCGAGTAATCCAATGGATTACATTACTAATGATTCATTGTTGCGTAATTTGTAATCAGTTACTGATTACATTTTTCAAGTAATCAGCCCAACCATGGATATGCAGTACAGTGAGCTCCAAAAGTGTTGGGACAGTGACACATTTGTTTATTTTTGGATCTGTACTCCAGCACTTTGGATTTTGCTATGAGATTAAAGTACAGACTGTCAGCTTTAATTTGAGGGTATTCTCATCCATATTGGGTGATCATTTAGAAATTCCAGCACTTTTGTACATGGTCCCTCCATTTTAGGGGGGCAAAAGTATTGGAACAAATTCACTTAAGTGTATTAAAGAGGTCAAAAGTTGAATATTTGGTCCCATATTCCTAGCACAGAATATTCCTAGCAATGTGTCACTGTCCCAATACTTTTGGAGCTCACTGTATACTATAATATAACTACAAACAGAAAGTGCAACAACAAAAATATTCACCATGTGTTGATAGCTACAGTGTATAAAGTAGATACAACATCAATTCTATACCTCTGAGAAGTCTCCATTTTCGGCAGCCTGTATTGCATTCTGGGCAATGTAGTTGCGGAGCACCACGGGTTGGTGCTGTCCATCACACGGATCCTCTCTTCCTCTATGGTACACACCTCAATTGCTCCATCACACTCCTTCACCAACCACTTCCTGGGTAATCAAACACACAGGGAGGATGATGTAAACCATGATTACAGCGTGAAACAGAGGAGGCTGGTGAGGCGAGGAAAGCTCATAATAATTAACCGAATGGAGTGAATGGAATGGTATAAAACACATAGAAAACAGGTGTTTGATGTGTTTGAGACCATTCCATTTATTCTGTTCCAGCCATTATTATGAGCCTGTCCTCCCAATTTAAAATGCCACCAGCCACCACTGGTGTGAAACAATACCAAGAAAGTATGGATCACTTCATATATGCTTTGGTAAGCAGGAATCATGCTATTTATTTCATCATTAACCAAGTAGGTGGTTTTGATTGAGTAAGATCCTCAATCCGGCATCACCTAACTACTATAGCCCAGTCATTTGGGCTTAACCTACTGTATAGCCCAGTCATTTGGGGTTTGCATACTGTATAGCCCAGTCATTTGGGGTTTGCCTACTGTATAGCCCAGTCATTTGGAGTTAACCTACTGTATATCCCAGTCATTTGAGGTTAACCTACTGTATAGCCCAGTCATTTGGGGTTTGCCTACTATATAGCCCAGTCATTTGGGGTTAACCTACTGTATAGCCCAGTCATTTGGGGTTTGCCTACTATATAGTCCAGTCATTTGGGGTTAACCTACTGTATATCCCAGTCATTTGGGGTTAACCTACTGTATAGCCCAGTCATTTGGGGTTAACCTACTGTATAGCCCAGTCATTTGGGGTTAACCTACTGCATAGCCCAGTCGCCGGCCATTGTTGAGGGGGTCTCTGTTGACATAGAGGTCCGATGTAACCAGAGATGTGGCACGGGTGGTGGGAATGCCCAGAGCGGCCATGGCCTCGCTGCACAGGAACTCCCTGATGCTGGAATGAAGGAAGGTTTTTTCAACGCAACATTGTTGAAAGGTAGGCGCTTGAGAGATGAGGATGCAGAGCCTTCCAAGTCCATGCCGACAGTCAACAGAGGTCGGGTCGGGTCGGCCAGTTAGTCGTGCCCGGCACAAAACAAAAAGTGCTCTATAATCCACCCATAGATTTAGCCTATGGCAACTCGTTCGCACTGACTGGATCATGGTGCAAAACAGTGAGTGGAGTTTATTAGTGCACTATTCAAAAACAGCCTAGTCTTTAAAGTCTTAATTTGACTCACTTGAAGGTTGTCATTATGGTCATGTGACACCCCTCTAGTCTATTTTGCCTTGGTTAAACCAGATTGGGAATGTTATTTGCCTGATGGAGTGGGCTACAATGCTCTTAGAAAGTATTATTCTACAGTGAGCTTTCAAAGTGTGTGTGTGTGGGTGTGTGTGTGTGTGTGCATGTGCACATGTGTAAGTAAGGTATATGTGTGTGTAGCTTAGTGTGTGTTGCGTTGTGTATGCCTGTGTAGCTATGTGTGTGGGTGTGTAGCTATGTGTTTGTAGTTTGTAATGTAACCTTTTTAATTGCCAATAATATAGACCAGGGCACATTATTGCTTCCTTGTGCAGGAGATCTTATCACCCCTGTCTCGGGTTGAAATGAGATGTCATACAGGTACCCATAATTCAACACTGTGACTGTGTCTGGCCAGAGAGGCCCTGGCAGAATTGACCATTCCCGATGCAGAAGATTTAACACTCACGTCCGCTTCCAGCACAGATCCTGGTCATAAAATAAACCCAGCTAGCATCCAAGGCTTTTAAAATGCAGATGGAAGTGCTGTGCCTGCCTATCTGTGAAGCTGGAGATAAAATAGGCAGTTAATATCTTTAAAGAGGAAGCACTGGGGAAGGACTCCCTGGATTCGTTTTGGGCAAAATGGTGGGATATGATTATGGACTTTTAATCATAAAGGCCTAGTTTGAAAAATACAGTATAGGCATTTGACACAATTGGCCACTATCATGCATATTCCCATAGATTAAATGTGTACAACAGCAAGTCATATACTGTATACCGTCACAAAATACATAAAGAATATACACTACAGATGGTTTATAAAGAGTTGCAGAAACATCAACACACACAATCTGTTTTCAAAGATTCACTCACTAGATAATGTTGTCTTTGGAGTGTAGTTCCTTAAAGTAAAGAACTCACCCTCGTCCTTTCCTTTGAGTATTTGAGTGAAATTGACTTTCCGGTGAATGTATTTTTATATACATGAGTTGTGTTTTTCCGATTATGGCCACATCAACATGAGTAGTACAGTGGTGTCATGTGTTTGTGTCAAGGACAACCAACCGACTGTGTAGTACACCCATTCTCTGTCACAAGGTATGACACAAATATTTTGTTCATCAGTCATGAGGTAATGTCTGTGTGTCGGGTTCACCATCACCGATAAGCATTAGAATAGATGTTACACATTATAAACTGGGTGGTTTGAGTCCTGAATGCTAATTGGCTGACAGCCGTAGTATATCAGACCGTATACCACAGGTATGACAAAACATGTATTTTTACTGCTCTAATTACGTAACCAGCTTATAATAGCAATAAGGCACCTCATGGATTTGTGATATATGGCCAATATACATGGCTAAGGGTGGTACCCATGCACTTCGCGTTGCGTTGTGCATTAAGAACAGCCCTTAGCCGTGGTATATTGGCCATATACCATACCCCCTTGGGCATTACTACTTAATTATAACACCTGGAACTCAACACACACACACAACACAATTACAAGAGGAAGAGAATCAAAATGCACAGTGAGTATTGGAGGGTAGAGGATAAATGGTGATCGTGAGATCATATTAGGGAATGTATTGATCCATTGGGTTGTACACAAGACATAAATTAGGAGGCGGGTTGTTGAAACAACCTATAATGGGAATAGATGTCTATTACAAATGATTAGGGGAAACAAGACATTTTGAAGACAGTTCCCCCGCCTACACAATCCCTATTTAATTCCTGGTTGACTTCCATAGGTCTGAGTTACTTGACCGTGAAATGATCCTCACGTTGATTTATTTCAATGCCATTGATTATAAATAGCAATCATATTTCATATAAAATCAATGTCAATTGCCATTCTTATTACAGTTTGATGAACAACAATGCACATTGTGAGGAATTGCAATAGTTGTAAAAAAGGAATGACCGAGGTAATGATGATTTTTTTCAGGCTGTCCAGTACTGCTTCATGCTTATGTGACAGCCCAACCAATGGACTATATCCGTGTCATGCCAATGCTTTGGGACCATTACAGAATTGGTGTGTGGTTGAATTGGTGTATGTGCTAAATATAACAAAGTATTATTGTCACAGGAACTTAGCAAACCGAGATCAGAAAAGGATGAACATTCCCATCAAAATACACCAAATGGAGGTATAGACATGTATCTGGTCTTTTCAAAAGCTTAACCTGTCAATTTATGTTGGGAGTGTACCATCATAAGATGAGTATGTATCTAAATATATAACTGCACAAAAATGTATACATTGAACTAGACCTAGGGTGTGTCTGCTGAAGCAATTTGGACATTAGACATCTTCCATAATGGTCAACTGACTATCAAATATTGATATACAAGACAAATATCACCAAACGGAAAATGGTATAGTCAGTACACTCTTAGAAAAAAAGGTGCTTCGGCTGTCCCTATAGGAGAACACTTGGAAGAACCCTTTTTTGGTTCCATGTAGAACCCCGTTCCACAGAGGGTTCTACATTGAACCCAAAAGAGTTCTGCCTTGAACCAAAAAGGATGTTCCTATGGGGACAGTCGAAGAACCCTTTTGGAACCCCTTTTTTTAAGAGTGTATGGTTAAAGCTGATCATAACAATCATACGGTTCAAATATACCAGTAAATGTGCAATTTCTCAGATTATTTACAAGAAACAACCAAATTAGTTGGTATGACTTGCCAAAATAGCACAGAATAACACTTTTTTTCACTGCACTTTTCATAAAGGGTCATGTTCGTAAGCAGCAAGCAGTATATTTACAGTCATGTCAATGGTCGCTCTTCACAGATGTCCGTGTATATACAGTAAATATCTCAGGATTGTTGGTCGGAGAAAGAGATGGTGAGTGGATATGAAAAGGAGCAACTAACCTCATTCTTGGGTTAAAGTAGTGACACTACACTGTCAGAGACAGAGTAAAATTATATTTCCTATATTTTCCTCTTCCACACACAATCAGAAATTTGAAGTTAGAGGCATTGTACAGTCCAAATGGTATTACTCTCCGATTGGTTGATCCCTAGTCAAGGTCCAGTATTGCCCACTCTCTTTATTAGTGTGCGACTGGTCGGTGTGGTCTTGGTTGTAGGCGATTAGCTAGTAGACAGGCCAGGGCGATGCCACCTATCTGGGTGAAGGCTAGCCCCAGCACGGTAGCAGCAATGTGGAAGACGTTGTCATTGACGAAACTGAACACCTTCCGGAAACATCCGTGGGGATGGATCCCAGCAGCTGCCACCCCTTCGCCCCCCACTGCTGGCAGGGGTCGGTTCCGGCAGCCCTTGCGTCGGACGCAGCAGCTCTCGGGTAGCGACACAGAGGAGCCGTTGCCCATGGGCGAGAATGCTGCATCCTGATTGGCCCAGTCCGAGGTCAGCCAATCGCGCCAGCCCTCAGCCCCGCAGCACTCTAGCCCCCTCTGCAGACTATCCAGAGCATTGGAGAGGCCCTCGTCTTCGCCATAGCCCGCCACTGCCTGCTGCAGTCCGCTACGGAACCCTCCGGCGATGTCCTCGCGGTAAAACAGGCCCGAGAGGCCGGCGGCGAGCCCTGCCATCAGTGCCGCCAACTGTATGAAGCCGTATGCCCGCAGCACAAAGGGTAGGTTGGCGGCCACTCCCAGACAGCCCAGGAAGCCCCAGGCCGTGACGGTGGCCCCAGTGGCCAGAAGGATGAGCGGGGTGTTGGGGTAGTGGTTGGCCGACAGCAGCATGTAGTTGGCCAGCGATACCTGGGCCCACACGCCCAGGGTGAAGATGGCCAGACCGGATGCCCAAAAGAGGCAGCTGAAGGCCAGCAGGGCCAGGCGCAGCAGGGGCATGATGCCCACTGGCTGGCAGCAGGGCAGGGGTCCACCCATGATGGGAGCTGGTGGCGCCATGGAGGCCTCGGAGCACAGGGATATTGAGAGATGCTGTTGCAGCTGCTCCTGGTGCTCCTGGTGTTGCTTCTCCTGGAAGGGGGAGAGCGTGTACCCGGGGAGTGCCGAGTGCCGCCGAAGCCCAGTAGAAGGGTTGAGTAGGCTCAGCCTTCTGGGAGAGGAGAGCCTCCGCGCCGCTAGCTGCTCACGTTCCCAGTCCACCTCTCGCCTGGGGCTCAGCCGAGCGGGCAAGGAGTCGTAGGGCAGTGGACAGCTCATGATGCTGGTTCAGGCTTTATCTACCTCCCTTTCTTGCTCTCTCTCTCTCTTCCTCTCTTTCTCTCTCTCTTTCTCTTTTTCTTTCTCTCCTCCCGTTCTTCCTTGTTTCTCCCTATGAGGCAACCCCTCCCCCAGTTCTTTACGACTGGCTGTTAACCCACCTTCCCAACACCCCCCCCTCCGTAGCCCCACTTCACAGTAAATCTCATTGACGGAGGCGTCGTGTCGTGGTGTTATCTGCATCCGTATGCCCCCCTCGTTCTGTCTTATTTATCTGTTTGTTTTGGGGATTCCTTCCACCTGCGTGGTCACCAGAGTTCCATGTCACTATGGTGAGTGCCGCATCCTCTCGCTCTATGCTCAGGGGCAGAGGTGTTTATGATGGGTAGGACTTGGAAATCAACCACGCACCCCCTCTCTCGGTGCGGAGGAGTCACTTGTCAGGATTTTAGTACCTACCCTGGTTCGATTTGTAGCATCAACGAGCCGGAAAGAAAGTCCCCTATTCTGGTATGTCCTGTATTTTGTGAATATCATCCGAATAAAGACACATGCACTCACATGTTATATTGATATTCTATTGAGATAAGGCAATTGGTAGACAAGCATTTTGTGACCCTATATCAGTCCAGTACCTGTATGGACTACTGTACTTTATGGCACTTGGAATGGATGGCCATAGAAACTAACACAACTGGAAATACAGTATACTAAATGTGTGCTCTGAATCTGATAAACTGTATTCGATATCGAAACACAACTGGTTACACATCCTTACATAGGCTATATAATTGTTTTGTTGACTATAGCCCGACCAATCCCATAATATCCTGCAAAATCCATGCAAATCAGAGGTTGCAGCAGAAATTCTGCTACAAATGATAAGTCGTCAAAGGACTGGCATATCCCCTAGCCTTCCCATAGATATTAGCGATTATTACCAAAGTTAGCTTTTGAATGTAAATTGAGCTGATTGCTGTAATTTTCAAAACAAACGTACAAAGTGTGATACTTTCGTCATGCAGTGGAGGCTGCTGAGGGGAGAACAGCTCATAATGATGTCTGGAATGGAGTAGAATGGAGTGAATGGAACAGTATCAAACATATGTTTTTGAAACCATTCCATTTTCTCCATTCCAGCCATTATTATGAGCTGTTCTCCCCTCAGCAGCCTCCACTTTCATCATGAGACCAAAATAAACTTGACAATGTAATTGGTTAGCTGGCGTGTTCTAGACACAGTTTGTCATGCTAGCTTCCATTTTTGGTAACATCTGAGTAATTTACATCGAGATTACAACAGTACCTTTTGGATCCCCTCTACTCCTGTGATACGCTTCAGCAATTTTGTGAACAAGTGCATGAAAAGGGCAATGTTTTAATTGGAATAGACCGGAGGTGATTTTGATAGTCAATATAGGAAACCAAATACAGCTAAAGAGTTTGTTGGAGGTAACAGGCTTATTGGCCTGACTGCCATTAACAACATGGAGCCATTAGCCATGTTGACGGTCTCAGTTTGATGTCATAGCCCCACCACTATATCATGGTATATACTCCATCTTGGGCTTCCTGGACACAATCATATACTTTCCCCTCGGAGTTTGCTGAAAATGTACCTGACCCCAATGTTATATATATATTTCCCAGAAATAGCATTGGTTTACTGTGTTTAGTTGTGGAAGAGAGGAAACAGGTTACGGTATCTGCACCAAATAGATTCTGAATGCTAAATATAGACTCCCAATTCATGGACCGAAGATATCTCCTTCTCTCAGGTGCTGTTAAATGGCAACCTGTTGTTCCCTGCTGGAATGAGTGCATTCCTCTCAGACATTGGTCACCCCCATCTTCCTTCTGCGTCACACTCACACACAGATACAGACACAGATACACACACACACAGACACACTCACACAGACAGACACAAACACACCAATCAGGGTTCATTAAATCCCCTTCCGCAAATTAAACACATTTGCGCAATGAAAGCGTCATTTGAAAAGGACAACCATCCATCAGGGGGAGGTGCAGGGAAAAGGGGGGTTCCAGGGGAGAGGAGCAGGGCAGAGGGCCAAACCTTGGAGGGCCTTTTAACTAGTGTCTTCCACTAGTGAGGTGGGGCTGAGAAAGGTTCTGTGTAAACCAAGCCTGGAATATTGTCCACAGGTATGGTAACATCCATGCCATGAGATTCTTCCTATTCCATCGTCATACCCATTGTGCCAGCTCGTGTTTGTCACATTTAACTTGTCTGAATAGACAGCCCGGGCTTATGATAAATATTATTGAAAAAACAAGACAAAGGCCAAAGAAAACCACAGTAGAGGGCAGCATTAGCAAAGGAATCAAAATGCCAGCAGAAGTACTCACCTCTTGTTAAATGAGGGAAAAGAGATTAGATCGATAAATGTTGATTCCTGGCTATTTTTAGCAGTGCTGAGTATAGTTTCTATAATGGTCACCACAATGTGACTGAAATTGTTTAACAGTTTTAATCATCCATTCATTTCATTGAGTCATCTCCACTCCTTCTCTCCAGGGTATTTCAGGCAGTGAAACTGTTCACCTTCTAGACTGGTAGCTGTGGGAGTGAAACTGAGATTTACATAGACAGGGCTGGGTGGTTCTGCTTGTCCCAGAATAGAGCAGTACTGTCACCAGATGTTCACTCTGTTCCCAGGGGGTTGTTAAATACAGGTGTGATCACATTGGTGAGTGTTCAAATGTTCAATAGCAATCTTAATTTGAGCCAATTTGCGATAGCAGGAAAACCATCCAGCAGTAACAAAAATGTGAATTATAATGTGGATTATAAACAATTAACATTTTTGTAGGGATGATGCATTTTTTATCAGGGAAAATCAAGTCTGAAATTTGGTGGAAATTACAAACTTCAGAAGCCATTTTAAACCTCAAATACACTAAACGTTTTACGTTTCTTGCATTGAAGGACAGTTCTCCTGCAACAGGGTGATCAAATTAAGATCCTACATCTGTAGATTACAGCCTTTATAAGTCTATAAATCAAGCAGGTCAAAAACTGTTCAAAGTTTAATAAATAGTACCATCTACTACATGTGGCCAGACCTCTCCTGTTAATCTGTTAACATTGTAGTATCTAGACCTCTCCTGTTAATCTGTTAACATTGTAGTATCTAGACCTCTCCTGTTAATCTGTTAACATTGTAGTCTCTAGACCTCTACTGTTAATCTGTTAACATTGTAGTATCTAGACCTCTGCTGTTAATCTGTTAACATTGTAGTATCTAGACCTCTCCTGTTAATCTGTTAACATTGTAGTATCTAGACCTCTACTGTTAATCTGTTAACATTGTAGTATCTAGACCTCTACTGTTAATCTGTTAACATTGTAGTATCTAGACCTCTCCTGTTAATCTGTTACCATTGTAGTATCTAGATCTCTCCTGTTAATCTGTTAACATTGTAGTATCTAGACCTCTACTGTTAATCTGTTAACATTGTAGTATCTAGACCTCTACTGTTAATCTGTTAACATTGTAGTATCTAGACCTCTACTGTTAATCTGTTAACATTGTAGTATCTAGACCTCTCCTGTTAATCTGTTAACATTGTAGTATCTAGACCTCTCCTGTTAATCTGTTACCATTGTATTATCTAGACCTCTGCTGTTAATCTGTTAACATTGTAGTCTCTAGACCTCTACTGTTAATCTGTTAACATTGTAGTATCTAGACCTCTCCTGTTAATCTGTTAACATTGTATTATCTAGACCTCTGCTGTTAATCTGTTAGCATTGTAGTATCTAGACCTCTCCTGTTAATCTGTTAACATTGTATTATCTAGACCTCTCCTGTTAATCTGTTAACATTGTATTATCTAGACCTCTGCTGTTAATCTGTTAGCATTGTAGTATCTAGACCTCTCCTGTTAATCTGTTAACATTGTATTATCTAGACCTCTGCTGTTAATCTGTTAACATTGTAGTATCTAGACCTCTCCTGTTAATCTGTTAACATTGTAGTCTCTAGACCTCTCCTGTTAATCTGTTACCATTGTAGTATCTAGATCTCTCCTGTTAATCTGTTAACATTGTAGTATCTAGACCTCTCCTGTTAATCTGTTAACATTGTAGTATCTAGACCTCTCCTGTTAATCTGTTAACATTGTAGTATCTAGACCTCTGCTGTTAATCTGTTAGCATTGTAGTATCTAGACCTCTCCTGTTAATCTGTTAACATTGTATTATCTAGACCTCTGCTGTTAATCTGTTAACATTGTAGTATCTAGACCTCTCCTGTTAATCTGTTAACATTGTAGTCTCTAGACCTCTCCTGTTAATCTGTTACCATTGTAGTATCTAGATCTCTCCTGTTAATCTGTTAACATTGTAGTATCTAGACCTCTCCTGTTAATCTGTTAACATTGTAGTATCTAGACCTCTCCTGTTAATCTGTTAACATTGTAGTATCTAGACCTCTCCTGTTAATCTGTTAACATTGTATTATCTAGACCTCTGCTGTTAATCTGTTAACATTGTAGTATCTAGACCTCTCCTGTTAATCTGTTAACATTGTAGTCTCTAGACCTCTCCTGTTAATCTGTTACCATTGTAGTATCTAGATCTCTCGTGTTAATCTGTTAACATTGTAGTATCTAGACCTCTCCTGTTAATCTGTTAACATTGTAGTATCTAGACCTCTCCTGTTAATCTGTTAACATTGTAGTATCTAGACCTCTCCTGTTAATCTGTTAACATTGTAGTATCTAGACCTCTCCTGTTAATCTGTTAACATTGTAGTATCTAGACCTCTCCTGTTAATCTGTTAACATTGTAGTATCTAGACCTCTCCTGTTAATCTGTTAACATTGTAGTATCTAGACCTCTCCTGTTAATCTGTTAACATTGTAGTATCTAGACCTCTCCTGTTAATCTGTTAACATTGTAGTATCTAGACTTCTCCTGTTAATCTGTTAACGTTGTAGTATCTAGACCTCTCCTGTTAATCTGTTAACATTGTATTATCTAGACCTCTGCTGTTAATCTGTTAGCATTGTAGTATCTAGACCTCTCCTGTTAATCTGTTAACATTGTAGTCTCTAGACCTCTCCTGTTAATCTGTTACCATTGTAGTATCTAGATCTCTCCTGTTAATCTGTTAACATTGTAGTATCTAGACCTCTCCTGTTAATCTGTTAACATTGTATTATCTAGACCTCTCCTGTTAATCTGTTAACATTGTAGTATCTAGACCTCTCCTGTTAATCTGTTAACATTGTAGTATCTAGACCTCTCCTGTTAATCTGTTAACATTGTAGTATCTAGACCTCTCCTGTTAATCTGTTAACATTGTAGTATCTAGACTTCTCCTGTTAATCTGTTAACATTGTAGTATCTAGACCTCTCCTGTTAATCTGTTAACATTGTAGTATCTAGACCTCTCCTGTTAATCTGTTAACATTGTAGTATCTAGACCTCTCCTGTTAATCTGTTAACATTGTAGCATCTTGTGTTAATATGAACTACTGGTTGATGACACTGCAGTGAGAACATAAATAACTAAGCATTGACCTTTAGGTCTGATAGTTTTAAAGAAACAGTCCACCAGGCATTATGAATATATTTCTATATCATTCAACATTTAAGATTGAAACAACATTTTTAAAAGCAAACGTTCCTACACTATCTAATAGTAATTAAGCAGAGCACATCTAACACTGATACAACCTCAGTCTATAGACAGGATTGTGTAATGCAGCCTAGTTTTATTTACACCATCTCAGCTACTATCTTAGAAATATAACTTTGCTCTCTGCTTCTCTGAGCATGCACTTTGTAGCCTATAACCTCTAGGCTATGGATCATTTGATTGAGACCACACTAAATAGCCTATAGGCACACTTGATTATGAGGGGCGGCATCCTGACACACATCGATATACTGTATAGCCTAATAAGCAACTCATTCTAAAACACTGAGACATACACACATTCCATGAAATGCAAATTACATGACACTCCCCTGGACTACATTGAAAAAAAAATACTCTCCCCTTGACATAAATTGAAAAGGCATGAACCCATTTTCCTCCAGGTACCATTTCTGTACATTTCGATCCATCCCTTACAATGAACTATTGGTTGATGACACTGCAGTGAGAACATAAATAACTAAGCAATGACCTTTAGGTCTGATAGTTTTAAAATAAACAATCAATCAGGATTTATTAATATATTTCTATATCATTCAACATTTAAGACGAAAGTCAAATTATTGGGAGACAACGAAAATATTTTTTCCTAAGGGAAATCTTTATTTTCATCAAATCATCAAAGCAAAATTTCCTATAGTATCTAATAGTAATAAAACAGATTGACACATGAACTCAGGCCTCTGTTAGTCTACATGTCAGTGATCAATAAGACAGAGAACATCTGATCTCAGAACAGAGTCAAAGCAGAGGAACCAGCAGCCTCTCTCCACAGGGGTGTGTGACTGAGGGGTCCTTCCCAGAACAGTTAGTCCTCCTCAGGGTCTTGGTGACTGGAGTCTGGGATTTCTACTGGGCTTCAGAGGTCACCTCTCCTGCCTTGGTCCACTCCTGGGCAGTGAGAGTCAGAGTGCTGTTCCAGCTGTATAGGCTGTGCTTCTCCAGGACCCCGGTGTGGCTGGAGGGGGCAGGACAGTGAGGGTCAGAGTGCTGTTCCAGCTGTATAGGCCGTGCTTCTCCAGGACCCCGGTGTGGCTGGAGGGGGCAGGACAGTGAGGGTCAGAGTGCTGTTCCAGCTGTATAGGCCGTGCTTCTCCAGGACCCCGGTGTGGCTGGAGGGGGCAGGACAGTGAGGGTCAGAGTGCTGTTCCAGCTGTATAGGCCGTGCTTCTCCAGGACCCCGGTGTGGCTGGAGGGGGCAGGACAGTGAGAGTCAGAGTGCTGTTCCAGCTGTATAGGCCGTGCTTCTCCAGGACCCCGGTGTGGCTGGAGGGGGCAGGACAGTGAGGGTCAGAGTGCTTTTCCAGCTGTATAGGCCGTGCTTCTCCAGGACCCCGGTGTGGCTGGAGGGGGCAGGACAGTGAGGGTCAGAGTGCTGTTCCAGCTGTATAGGCCGTGCTTCTCCAGGACCCCGGTGTGGCTGGAGGGGGCAGGACAGTGAGGGTCAGAGTGCTGTTCCAGCTGTATAGGCCGTGCTTCTCCAGGACCCCGGTGTGGCTGGAGGGGGCAGGACAGTGAGAGTCAGAGTGCTGTTCCAGCTGTATAGGCCGTGCTTCTCCAGGACCCCGGTGTGGCTGGAGGGGGCAGGACAGTGAGGGTCAGAGTGCTGTTCCAGCTGTATAGGCCGTGCTTCTCCAGGACCCCGGTGTGGCTGGAGGGGGCAGGACAGTGAGGGTCAGAGTGCTGTTCCAGCTGTATAGGCCGTGCTTCTCCAGGACCCCGGTGTGGCTGGAGGGGGCAGGACAGTGAGGGTGGACACAGAGGACTGACAACAAAGGACAGAATACAAAGGACCGGCAACACTACCAGAGGAATCCTACCAGCTTTAGTTTAGAGAAGTGTTCACTAACTGATTAGAGGAACTTCCATCAGAGACCGAGCATGAGTGAACAGACAGTTCATTATATCTGATCATCATCAGAATAACAATACAATGATGGTGTGTCAATAAAACGTCATACATTAATGATATGAGTAAAAATGTGTGGTTTGATGTTATGCAGGATAAATACAATAAAATCAAATGTATTTATATAGCCCTTCTTACATCAGCTGATATCTCAAAGTGCTGTACAGAAACCCAGCCTAAAACCCCAAACAGCAAGCAATGCAGGTGTAGAAGCACGGTGGCTAGGAAAAACTCCCTCGAAAGGCCAAAACCTAGGAAGAAACCTAGAGAGGAACCAGGCTATGATGGGTGGCCAGTCCTCTTCTGGCTGTGCCGGGTGGAGATTATAACAGAACATGGCCAAGATGTTCAAATGTTCATAAATGACCAGCATGTTCAAATAATAATAATCACAGTAGTTGTCGAGGGTGTTGCAAGTCAGCACCTCAGGAGTAAATGTCAGTTGGCTTTTCATAGCTGATCAGAGAGTTGAAAACAGCAGGTCTGGGACAGGTAGCACATCCGGTGAACAGGTCAGGGTTCCATAGCCGCAGGCAAAACAGTTGAAACTGGAGCAGCAGCACGGCCAGGTGGACTGGGGACAGCAAGGAGTCATCATGCCAGGTAGTCCTGAGGCATGGTCCTAGGGCTCAGGTCCTCCAAGAGAGAGAAAGAAAGAAAGAAAGAATTAGAGAGAGCATACTTAAATTCACACAGGACACCAGATAAGACAGGAGAAGTACTCCAGATATAACAGACTGACCCAAGCCCCCCGACACATAAACTACTGCAGCATAAAAACTGCAGGATAAAATACATTCTAAAGATGTGAGCCTTCTTGGCAACTGAAATAGATTTGAAACATAATTTGCATAATGCATCTCCCTGCTGCTCTAAGAGCATTTATATCCCTGTGAGTTGAACACTTCATGACTGAGAGCTGTCCTTCATGACAACAGAACCCACAACAACCATGACTTTTATCACCATCTTCATCTGGACACTTGTCTTCTACATCAAGGGTAAAACAAACAAAGAAGAGTTATGTGTTTGTATAATGAAAAGTAATACATTTGAGTGAACCGAATGATTGTTTTATTCATTTCTGGTGATGTACAATTATTAGTGTTTTCTATGTTTCAGAATCAAGAGGACAGATCACTGCGACTCAGACTCCTACAATGAAAGCTGTTCTCTCAGGACAGCCAGTCTCTCTGAACTGTAGAACCAGTAGTAATGTATATGGTAATTGTTACAATGGTCAGTCATGGAACCATCAGTGTCTATCCTGGTACCAACAGAAACCAGGAGAAAAACCCAAACTAATAATGCTTCCAGGGAACACACTCCATTCTGGGACTCCATCTAGATTCAGTGGCAGTGGATCTGGGAGTGACTTCACTCTGACCATCAGTGGAGTCCAGGCTGAAGATGCAGGAGATTACTACTGTCAGAGTTTACACTACCCCAACAGTGTCTGGGTGTTCACACAGTGATACAGAGCCGTACAAAAACCTCCCTCAGTCAGACTGCACAGTGACTGTATTGATACAGCTGGGACCTACTGCGGCTGCTGAGGGGAGGAGAGGATCCAGTATAACGACACAGGGTGTAGTAGAGCTGAACAACAATAGAGTCAAACTAGAGCTACTGTATGTCTAGAAGACCTTAAATCATAACTGATCACTAAATGTTTCTCCTGACTATTAACTACATGTTGACTCTGTTGAGTAACTCAACCAAACTCAAATCAAACTAGAGATGATGTGCAATGATCCAAACCCCCAAAGGTGACCTGTGTTTTGAATAGCTCAAATTTAATCAACATGATTCAAACACATACAATAAAGGCTCCAAACACTCCTGGACAGTGAGAGTGAAGATGCTGCTCGAGCTGCAGGATGGTCAGAGTAGGGGAACTGTTCCCTGGAAGAAACACATCAACTACATCAAAACAAAGCACTTTGGAAATGACTTCTTTAACTGTAAATTAATATACAAGTTAGATTGCTAAAAGATGTGAAGAAAACTCAAACAGTAATATGATATAAAGCAGATTACAAGTATAAAGTACACAAGCAAGAAGGATACAAGTATGAAGTGTTTAACTTTGGCATTACTTTGTCATACAGATATATTTTTAGGAACGTATCTGATCAGAATACTCATATTTATAGTATTTGCAGAATCCAAGTGGTTTGATACAAACATAACGGAAACCCTTTAGTTTCACATTAACAATGTGGCTATCATAAACTCAATGCAACGATGACTACAATAACAGATACCATAGTTATCTCGTTAAATAAAGATGTGGAACTCTACACACGCTGCGCCTTGGTCCGACCTTCATCAGCAACGTGACAGGTTGGGTGATTGTGGAGGCCAGGTCATCTGATAAAACAACACTCCAGGTTACCTGGGCTGCAATTTCTAAGGTTTGTAGTTCTAATGAACTTATCCTCTGGGTCTTCCATTCCTGTGGCGGTCCTCATGAGAGACAGTTTCATCATAGCGCTTGATGATTTTTGCACTTGAAGAAACACTTGAAGAAACCTTACATTTTCCGTATTGACTGACCTTCATGTCTTAAAGTAATGACGGACTGTTGTTTCTCTCTGCTTATTTGAGCTGTTCTTGCCATAATATGGACTTGGTCTTTTAACAAATGGGGCTATCTTCTGTATACCCCCCTACATTGTCACAACACAACTGATTCATTCAAACGCATTAAGAAATAAATAAATTCCACAAATTAACTATCAACAAGGCATACCTGTTAATTGAAATGCATTCCAGGTGACTGCCTCATGAAGCTGGACGAGAGAATGCCAAGAGTGTGCAAAGCTGTTGTCAAGGCAAAGGGTGGCTATTTGAATAATCTCAAATATAAAATATATTTGGATTTATTTAACACTTTTTTGGTTACTACATGGTTCCATATGTATTATTTCATAGTTTTGACATCTTCAATGTTATTCTACAAAGTAGAAAATAAGTGAAAAAAATAAAGAAAAACCCTTGAATGAGTAGGTGTTCTAAACCTTTTGTGTAGATATACAGTACCAGTCAAAAGATTGGACACACCGACTCATTCAATGGTTTTTTTCTTCTTATCTACATTGTAGAATAATAGTGAAGACATCAAAACTATGAAATAACACATATGGAATCATGTAGTTACCAAAAAAGTGTGGCATTCAGATGGTTATCCACCAGGGGGAGACTCATTGAGGCCTGGTGACAGGTGAATGTGCCAGGTCCCGACGGGCTCTCTAGCCAGGACTAATTGGGTCTGATTGTGGTTCGTGAGTAATCAATGGGCTGATTGCTCACCAGCTGGACTAGTCCCATAAAGCTGCCAGAAGGGCAGCACACAAGAGAGGGGACTGGGAGAAGGGAGGTTACTCTCTTCATAGTCGTGCTCAGTCCCAGGGATATAACGGAGGGAGCTCAGTTTTGTTCCCCCCAGGATACAGCAAGACCCGTGACCCAGAAGACGGTGTCCCGGAGAAAGTCTCCTGGGGGAGACCTATTATGCTTCTATGCTGATTCAATTACAGATTATTATCCCTATATTGTCATGACACCTAAGTGCAAATATAAAAAGTAAGTCAAAACATTACCAAATTAAAATGAGAAACATTTCAGCCCCCACTTCCCCTGTATGAAAATAAAATATGTGGTCTCAGACATTAGACACGTCAGTAACTGTCAATGGCTCTTTAGTAATACCCATCTTATATATCACCTATTACATGGTGGTTTATTCATTGTAAGAAAGTCCCCCTCCTTGAACCCACCATAGAGGTTACAGTAAAACTAGCCCACCCACTCACATCTGGCCCAGACCAGGCAGTGAAACTGTGACACTAGACTTGTAACAGTGGAGTGAAATAGATTTGCATAGACAGGGCTGGGTGGTTCTGCTTGTCCCAGAATAGAGCAGTACTGTCACCATATGTTCACTCTGTTCCCAGGAGGTTGGAGGTAGAGAAGACCAGGGTAAATGTAATGAAGAAGTGTAGACTACACATAGTTGAAAACCATTACTAAAACATCTCATTTAATAACATCATATTAGGAATGAAACATTATAAATATATATGTTATGGGAAGTAACTGTTTAGCAGTGTGAGATCTGAGATCTGAGAGCAGCTTTTAGAGGTTTATTATCAAATATCATAAATTATTATCACTGGTATTGTTGCTACAGTATAACAGGATCATACAGTTGTAGAAATGATTACAGAGTATTTGTTGGATCAGATGTCCTTTTAATTATGTTTGAAAACATGATATTAGCTATAAACTACAATGCTAAATAATGAAAGAAGCTGATTGATACAAATTATTAGGAAATGTTCTGCCTATTCATGTGATAGTGATCACTGGAATCATGATTAAATCAACTACACTACATGACCAAAAGTATGTGGACATCTGCTCGTCAAACGTCTTATTCCAAAATCATAGGCATTAATATGGAGTTGGTTCCCCTTTTGCTAATATTACAGCCTCCACTCTTCTGGGAAGGCTGCCCACTAGATGTTGGAACATTGCTGTGGGGACTTGCTTCCATTCAGCCACAGAGCATTAGTGAGGTCGGGCACAGATGTTTGGCGGTTAGGACTGGCTCACAGTCATTATCCCAAAGCTGTTCGATAGGGTTGAGGTGAGGGCTCTGTGCAGGCCAGTCAAGTTCTTCCACACTGATCTTGACAAGCCATTTCTGTATGGACCTCATGTCACGCCCTGATCTGTTTCACCTGTCTTTGTGATTGTCTCCACCCAATACCAGGTGTCACCCGTTTTCCCCATTAGTCCCTGGGTATTTTTTCCGGTGTTCCCTCTTTGTCTGTTGCCAGTTCGTCTTGTCAAGTCAACCAGCATGTTTTCTAGTTCGCCTGCTTTTTCTTATCTCTCTTTTGCTAGTCCTCCCGGTTTTGACCATTGTCTGCCTTGACTCTGAACCCGACTGCCTGACCATGCTGATCACCCTGACCTCGAGTCTGCCTGCCACTCTGTACCTCCTGGACTCTGACTGTATTTATGATATTTTGCCTGTCCACGACTATTCTCTTGCCTACCTCTTTGACTATAATACATTTCAGAGACTCAAACCATCTTCCTCCTGTGTCTGCATCTGAGTCTCTCCCTGTTCCCTTATACCTCCCTTTGTGCATGGGGGCATTTGTGGCAACAGTTTGGCCTTCTAGAACTGTCTAGAACGTCATTGTATTCTGTAGCGTGAAGATTTCCCTTCACTGGAACTAATGGGCCTAGTCCGAACATGAGAGTGCTCAGGCGGTGCTCAGTGGTCGTCGTCGCCGGTCTACTAGCCGCCACCGATCCCTTTTTCCTGTTCTGTTAGTTTAGTCTTATTAGTTGCATCTGTTCCTTTTGTGTTTCTTGATTTTTTGTCTATTTAAGCCTTTTAGGCCCGCTTAGGTTTGTGCGGGATTATTTGTGTTCTCTGTCGGTTGTGGATGTGTTTTCATTGTTCTCCAGATCGTTTGCCCTGTGTTTGGGCTGGTCAGTGTTTATGCGCCCTGTATTTGGCGTGACCGTTTTGTGCCGGGGAAATAAATCTACAAATCACTGAACCCTATGCTCGCTGCGCCTGTCTCCTACCCACCACTCCAAGTAACCTGTCACACTGCAATGCTAAATTATGAAAGAAGCTGATTGATATAAATTATTATGAAATTATCTGCCTATTCATGAGACGGTGGTCCCTGGAATCAATATTAAATTAACTCTAATGGTTATTTTCTCATCAAAACAAGATGTATTTCAACTCAGAGGCAAGAAGACATGGACGACTTAATCTCAAAATAGTTCATTTAGCACACAGCACTACTGATATTATAGACTACTATACTGTAACATTCAGCTGTAAAATACTAATGTTTCCAGAACTAGCACCATGTAGAGACTCTCTAGACCCCTGCAATGGCTTCTCCTGTCTCTAGATGCTACACTGACTTTTCCGGAAGGTGGCCGAATCACCTGTCTTGTCGTGGGTGACCCTGCAGGTGTACACCTCCCCCTCTTCCCAGCGTGCCTTGCTCAGGGTCAGGGTGCTGCTGCGGCTGTAGCGGCCGTCCTTCTCTTCTTCTGTGGTGGTCAGGACCCCCTCCTTCTCTTCCTCCCCGTCTACCTCCCAGCTCACCATCGCCCCCTGGGGGGAGTAGTCACTCAGCAGGCAGGCCAGTCTGGCCGAGCCCCCAGAGAGCAGCTCAGAGGACGTTGGGAGCAGAGACACTGTGGGCCTGACAGAGGGACCAGCTGGAGAGGAGGTTCAGCTGCCACTACTCTATAATGGAATATATTAGGAGAGGGTCAGCTACTACGACTACTACTACTACTACTACTACTACTACTACTCTATATTTTTAGGGCAGGGTCAGCTAATCTACTACCACTACTAATCTATAACATTAGGAGAGAAGAGGGTCAGTTACTACTACTACTACTACTCTAACATGAGGAGAGGGGAGAAAAACTGCCCAGAGGAGCAGGGGGAAAAAACACTGGCCATGTCTGAATACCCATACTACCTCACTAAATAGTATGCGAAAAATAGTGTTTTATAGTTTATGAAATGTCATACACTGTACTTTGAATGCTCCATCTAATGCACAATTGTGTTGACGCCAGCCATTTGGTACAGCCTCTCAATCTATCTGATTATCAGCTTTTGTCAAACACGTGAGTCAGAAAAGACTAATGAAATCTACTACATCGAAGGCCAAAATGATTATGCAGTTTAAGCATATAGTAGGCTAATATGAGTATTCGGACACGGCCACTATGTTATCAGTGAACAAAAATATTTCAGATCAACAGTACACAAGTATAAACAACTAGCTACAGTACAGAGAACAACCAAGAACACTTAATATATAAATAAATAGGCAAACGAAAAAAGTCTAGACAGGGTTTTTTTTTTTAAATGTAAGGTACAATCATGCTGTACAGTTGAGCCCATGAAGAACAACAAAACTTTGAGGGGTGGTTTCGCGGACACAGGTTAACAAAAGGCTAAGCTGTGTTTCAAAATATTGCACTTGTGATTTCATGAATATTAATATTTTCTAGTAATATTATTTGACTGTTGCGCTATGCTATTCAGCGTTGCTGATGACAATTATCCCAGATCCGGGGTGGGTGGTTTAGAAGTTAAGAACAAATTCTTACTTTCAATGACAGCCTAGGAACAGTCAGTTAACTGCCTTGTTCAGGGAAAGAACATCAGATTTATACCTTGTCAGCTCAGGGATTGGAACTTGCAACCATTCGGTTACTAGCCCGACGCTCTAACCACAAGGCTACCCTACCCCGCCTCTTACTTTCTTACTGTTATTATACTTAATCTCGCTTACTTTTGACTATCTATGTGTGTGTTCTCACATTTACTATACTTACTGACATTAGTCCTAGACTAACGTAACTTACTGTACTTTATTTCGCCTTCTATATTACATTTTCCGGCTACTGTATATCAACCAGTTTTACTTTTAGGTCTTACTGTTAGATAATTTACATTGGTAGTGGCCACGGATACCTTGGGTCATTACAGACCCAAATGTACTTACTTCAAAATGTCTAACTGCGATCTGTGACCCAGTGCCGCCAACACTAACATAGATATTTTTGTCTTAAACTTTCTCTACATTAGATTATATGGACGGTATACCCGATACAAATCTTACTTACTGTTAGATTTACTGTTGAAATCCTCCCTCACATTTATCTTGACCAATGCTTTCTAGGAATTTAATCCAGTCCATTCTAAGTCAATTTTAGTCAATTTAGAAGTTATCCCCAAACTAATGAATACAGATTACTGGCCTACCTTGCAGCTGATAATTCAATGTAGGTTGGATCTCGTCACCGTTTCTGTCACGTACCAGTTCGCCACCGGCCTGTAAAGAACCCTCAGAATGGGGCCAGGTCTTTAATCTACTGATATTTAATCAGCCCATGCACAGTTTAGGTGTCCCATGGCATGACAGAAAAAGGTATTGAGATCCGGTTCGAAAGGACCAAGCTGTCACGAGAATTTTCAATCCCAATGATGATAACAGTCACTATAGCTTTGACCAATTCCCCCTAGGTTGTAAAGCTAGGGTTAATAAGAATTAGGCAAAGACTCAGATTCTGCAAAAGGTCCATTGTAGTTTATTCATGAGAGCTCTAAAGTCCAAAATGCAAACACAGACATTTTATAACTCTCACTCTCACTCCCACCTACGCACACACCCACACACACACAGTAGGTGGGCTGTATCTTTCCCCACGGTCCACATTCCTCGTTTATCAATATTCGACCAAGCTGGCAGTTCCCTGCTGTTCCCTGCCTCCCTAGATTAGAGGGACCTTGACAGGCCCTTCTTCCTGTCGTACGTTTTTCAGAGTTCCAACCCGGTCAGGTCATGTATAGTTCAATTGTTCTCTGTGTTTTCTCAGTTCTCACACCACTACACAGCAACACAATGATTTCAGGCTACTAACACATTTCATACAATTATATGATTTCAGGGTGTAATACTTCAGTCATTACTTTAAACATATAAATTCCCTTATCACTTACCTTTGATGATCTTCATATTGGTGCACTCACAAGTCTCCCATTTACTCAATAAATGTTTGTTTTGTTTGATAAAGTCCCTGTTTATATCCAAAAACCTCCGTTTTGTTCAGTAATCTACAGGCTCAAACGCAGTCACAACAGGCAGACGAAAAATCCAAATAGTATCCAAAAAGTTCATAGCAACATGTCAAACAATGTTTATAATCAATCATAAGGTTGATTTTAGCCTAAATAATCGATAATATTTCAACCGGACAATAACGTTGTCAATATAGAAGGTAAACAAGAAAGGCATGCTCTCGGTCTCGCACATGAAAAATCTCTAGGCCACTTCGGTGTCCACTCATTCAGAGTGCTCTTACTCCCTCATTTTTCAGAATACAAGCCTGAAACAATTTCTAAAGACTGTTGACATCTAGTGGAAGGCATACGATGTGCAATTTGAGTCTTAAGTCAATGGATACTGTAAAGGCATTGAATAGAAAACTACAACAACAAAAATCCCACTTCATGGATGGATTTTTCTCAAATGTTCACCTGCAAAATCAGTTCTATTATACTCACAGACATTATTTTAACAGTTTTGGAAACTTTAGAGTGTTTTCTATCCAAATCTATATGCATATCCTAGCTTCTGGGCCTGAGTAGCAGGCAGTTTACTTTGGGCATGCTTTTCATCAGGAGGTGAAAATAGTGCCCCCTACCCTAGAGAAGTTAAAGGTTTTGTTCCCATCTCCTACCGAGAGCGGTATCACACAGTCGTTCCGAACAGCTGGTGCATGCTTCAGTGTTGCTTGCCTCAACGCGAGCATAAAAGGCATTTATCTCGTCTGGTAGGCTCGCGTCACTGGGCAGTTCGCATCTGGGTTTCCCTTTGTACTCCGTAATAGTTTTCAAGCCCTGCCACAACCGACGAGTGTCAGAGCCAGTGTAGTAGGATTCAATCTTAATCCTGTATTAACGCTTTGCTTGTTTGAGGGTTCGTCTGAGGGCATAGCGGGATTTCTTATAAGTGTCCGGATTAGTCAGCTCTAGCTTTTAGCCCGATGCGGATGTTGCCTGTAATCCATGGCTTCTGGTTGGGATATGTACGTACAGTCACTGTGGGGACGATGTTGTCAATTAACTTATTGATGATGCCGATGACTGACATGGTGTACTCCTCAATGCCATTGTATGAATCCCGGAACATATTCCAGTCTGTGCTAGCAAAACAATCCTTTAGTGTAGCATCCTAGTCACTGGTACTTCCTGCTTTAGTTTTTGCTTGAAAGCAGGAATCAGGAGGATAGAATTATGGTCTGATTTGCCAAATGGAGGGCGGGGGAGAGCTTTGTATGCATCTCTGTCTGTGGAGTGTCTCCTGACCCCTCCTGTCTCAGCCTCCAGTATTTATGCTGAAATAGTTTGTGTCGGGGGGCTAGGGTCAGTTTGTTATATCTGGAGTACTTCTCCTGTCCTATTCGGTGTCCTGTGTGAATTTAAGTGTGCTCTCTCTAATTCTCTCTTTCTCTCTTTCTTTCTCTCTCTTGGAGGACCTGAGCCCTAGGACCATGCCCCAGGACTACCTGACATGATGACTCCTTGCTGTCCCCAGTCCACCTGGCCGTGCTGCTGCTCCAGTTTCAACTGTTCTGCCTTATTATTATTTGACCGTGCTGGTCATTTATGAACATTTGAACATCTTGGCCATGTTCTGTTATAATCTCCACCCGGCACAGCCAGAAGAGGACTGGCCACCCCACATAGCCTGGTTCCTCTTGTTTGGGGTTTTAGGCTGGGTTTCTGTACAGCACTTTGAGATATCAGCTGATGTACGAAGGGCTATATAAATAAATTTGATTTGAGTGGTCTAGGATTTGTGACATGCTGGTAAAAATTTGGTAAAACTGATTTAAGTTTGCCTGCATTAAAGTCCCAGGCCACTAGGAGCGCCGCTTCTGGGTGAGCATTTTCTTCTTTGCTTATGGCCTTACAGAGTTGGTTGAGAGAGGTCTTAGTGCCAGCTTCGTTCTGTGGTGGTAAATAGACGGCTATAAAGAATATAGATGAGAACTCTTGGTTCACCTTCCAGCAGGACAATGACCCTGAGCATAAAGCAACACTCAAGTGGTTTAACGGGAACATTTACATGTTTTGGAATGGCCTAGTCAAAGACCAGACCTCAATCCAATTGAAAATCTGTGGTATGACTTAAAGATTGCTGTACATCAGCGGAACCCATCCAACTTGAAGGAGCTGGAGCACGTTTTGTCTTGAAGAATGGGCAAAAATCCCAGTGGATAGATGTGCCAAGCTTATAGAGACATTCACCAAGAGACTTGCAGCTGTAATTGCTGCAAAAGGTGGCTCTACATAGTATTGACTTTGGGGTGGTGAATAGTTATGCATGCTAAAGTTTTCAGTTTTTTTGTCTTATTTCTTGTTTGTTTCACAAAAAAAATATTTTGCATCTTCAAAGTGGTAGGAATGTCTTGTAAATCAAATGATACAAAACCCACCTAAAAATCAATTTTAATTTCAGGTTGTAAGGCACCAAAATAGGAAAATAGGAATAGGAATAGCAAAAGGGGCGTGAATACCTTCACCAGCCACTGTAAATCAAGTAGGTCAAAAAAAATCCAAAGATATTAATCAAAAATCACCTACCACATGTGGCTAGACCTTTCCTGCTAAGCAAAACATTATAGTATCTACACCTCTCCTGTTAATATGTTAACATTGTAGTATCTAGACCTCTCCTGTTAATCTGTTAACAATAGAGTATTTCGGCCTCTCTTGTTCACCTGTTAACATTGTAAACTCAGCAAAAAAAGAAACGTCCCTTTTTCAGGACCCTGTCTTTCAAAGATAATTAATAAAAATCCAAATAACTTCACAGATCATTGGTGTAAAGTGTTTAAACAATTGTTCCCATGCTTGTTCAATGAACCATAAACAATTAATGAACATGCACCTGTGGAACACTTACGGCTTACAGACGGTAGGCAATTAAGGTCACTGTTATGAAAACTTAGGACACTAAAGAGGCCTTTCTACTGACTCTGAAAAACACCAAAAGAAAGATGCCCAGGGTCCCTGCTCATCTGCGTTAACGTATCTTAGGCATGCTGCAAGGTGGCATGAGGACTGCAGATATGGCCAGGGCAATAAATTGCAATGTCCATACTTTGAGATGCCTAAGACAGCGCTACAGGGAGACAGGATGGACAACTGATCATCGCCACAGTGGCAGACCATGTGTAACAACACCTGCAAAGGATCGGTACATCCGAACATCACACCTGCGGGACAGGTACAGGATGGCAACATCAACTGCCCGAGTTACACCAGGAACGCCCAATCCCTCCATCAGTGCTCAGACTGTCCGCAATAGGCTGAGAGAGGCTGGACTGAGGGCTTGTAGGCCTGTTGTAAGGCAGGTCCTCACCAGACATCACCGGCAACAATGTAGCCTATGGGCACAAACCCACCGTCGCTGGACCATACAAGACTTGCAAAAAGTTATCTTCACTGATGAGTCGCGATTTTGTCTCACCAGGGATGATGTTCAGATTCGCGTTTATCATCGAAGGAATGAGCGTTACTCCGAGGCCTGTACACTGGAGGGGGATCGATTTGGAGGTGGAGGTTCCATCATGGTCTGGAGCGGTGTGTCACAGCATCATCGGACTGAGCTTGTTGTCATTGCAGGCAATCTCAATGCTGTGCGTTACAGGGAAGACATCCTCCTCCCTCATCCCGCATGACAATGCCACCAGCCATACTGATCGTTCTGTGCATGATTTCCTGCAAGACAGGAATGTCAGTGTTCTGCCATGGCCAGCGAAGAGCCCGGATCTCAATCCCATTGAGCACGTCAGGGACCTGTTGGATCAAAAGGTGAGGGCTAGGGCAATTCGCCCCAGAAATGTCCGGGAACTTGCAGGAGCCTTGATGGAAGAGTGGGGTAACATCTCACAGCAAAGCTGGTGCAGTCCACGAGGAGGAGATGCACTGCAGTACTTAATGCAGCTGGTGGCCACAACAGATACTGAATGTAACTTTTGATTTTGACCCCCACCTTTGTTCAGGGACACATTATTCCGTTTCTGTTAGTCACAAGTCTGTGGAACTTGCTCAGTTTATGTCTCAGTTGTTGAATTGTGTTATGTTCATACTAATATTTACACATGTTATGTTTGCTGAAAATAAATGCAGTTGACAGTGAGAGGACAAGTTTAGTATCCAGACCTCTCCTGTTAATCAATTTACATTGTAGTAACTACACCTCTCCTGTTAATCTGTTAACGTTGTAGGATCTAGACCTCTCCTGTTAATCTGTTAACATTGTAGCATCTTGTGTTAATATGAACTGTGTTTTTTTTTGTGTGTGTTGTTTGTAACTTGTATTTTTACTTATGTAGTGTACATAATGTTGCCACTACCGTCTCTTAGTGGCTGCGATTACCACGGACTAGCAGAATCCTTAATTTCCTTTCACGACTCTGACGAATCCGACGCAAAGGATATACTGCTTCCTCGGGAACAGGCCCCGATCCGCTGGATCTGTGTGAAGAGGAGGCAGAGAAAGAGGGGCCGAAAGGGCGGCCTGACTTCTGAGAATTCGTAAACCCCCACTTCCCTCCATTCTGATAGCAAACGTGCAATCTTTGGAGAATAAAATTGATGAGTTACGCGGAAAATTAAACTACCAACGGGACATTAAAAACTATAATATCTTATGTTTCTCTGAGTCGTGGCTGAGCAACGACAATATCAACATAGAGCTGGCTGGTTATACGATGTACCGGGAGGATAGAACAGCAGCGTCTGGTAAGATAAGGTGCGGCGGACTATATATTTTTGTAAATAACAGCTGGTGCACGATATCTAAGGAAGTCTTGAGCTATTGCTCACCTGCGGTAGAGTATCTCATGATAAACTGTAGACCACACTACTTACCTAGAGAGTTTCCATCTGTATTCGTTTTAGCTGTTTACATACCACCACAGTCAGAGGCTGGCACTAAGACAGCATTGAATGAGCTCTATTCCGCCATAAGCAAACAAGAAAATGTTCACCCAGAGGCGGCGCTCCTAGTGCAGGGAAACTTACATTTGTTTTACCAAATTTCTATCAGCATGTAAAAAATGTGCAACCAGAGGAAAAATAACTCTGGACCACCTATACTCCACACACAGACACGCATACAAAGCTCTCCCTCACCCTCAATTTGGCAAATCTGACCATAAATCGATCCTCCTGATTCCTGCCTCCAAGCTAAAATTAAAGCAGGAAGCACCAGTAACTAGATCAATAAAAAAGTGATCAGATGAAGCAGATGCTAAGCTACTGGACTGTTTTGCAAGCATAGGCTGGAATATGTTCCAGAATTCCTCCGATGGCATTGAGGAGTACACCACATCAGTCATTGGCTTCATCAATAAGTGCATTGATGATTTTGTCCCCACAGTGACCGTATGTACATACCCCAACCAGAAGCCATGGATTACAGGCAGCATCAGCACTAAGCTAAAGGCTAGAGCTGCCGCTTTCAAGGAGTGGGCCTCTAACCCGGAAGCTTCTAATAAATCCCGCTATGCCCTCCGACAAATCGTCAAACAGGCAAAGCATCAATACAGGATTAAGATCGAATCACACTACACCAGCTTTGACGCTAGTCGGATGTGGCAGGTCTTGCAAACCATTACAGACTAGAAAGGGAAGCACAGCCGAGAGCTGCACAGTGACACGAGCATATCAGACGAGCTAAACTACTTCTATGCTAGCTTCGAGGCAAATAACATTTAAACATGCATGAGAGCACCAACTGTCATGGAAGACAGAGTGATCACACGCTCCGCAGCCAATGTGAGCAAGACCTTTAAACAGGTCAACATTCGCAAGGCCGCAGGGCTAGACGGATTACAAGAACGTGTACTCCGAGCATGGGCTGATCAACTGGCAAGTGTCTTCAATTACATTTTCAATCTCTCCCTGTCCGAGTCTGTAATACCAACACATTTCAAGCAGACCTAGTGCCTGTGCCCATGCCCAAGAATACTAAGGTAACTGGCCTAAATGACTACCGACCCGTAGCACTCACGTCTGTAGACATTAAGTGCTTTGAAAGGCTGGTCATGGCTCACATCTCCACCATCATCCCGGCAATTCTAGACCCACTCCAATTTGCATACTGCCCCAACAGATCCACAGATGATGCAATCTCTATTGCACTCCACACTGCCCTTTCCCACCTGGACAAAAGGAACACCTATGTGAGAATGCTATTCGTTGACGACAGCTAAGATTTCAACACCATAGTATCCTCAAAGCTCATCAATAATGTAAGGACCCTTGGACTAAACACCTCCCTTTGCAACTGGATCCTGGACTTCCTGACGGGCAGCCCCAGGTGGTAAGGGTAGGTAACAACACGTCTGCCACGCTGATCCTCAACACGGGGGCCCTTCAGGGGTGCGTGCTAAGTCCCCTCCTGTACTCCCTGTTCACCCATGACTGCATGGCCAAGCATGACTCCAACACCATAAATTAAGTTTGTCGACGACACAACAGTGGCAGGCCTGATCACCGACAACGACGAGACAGCCTATAGGGAGGAGGTCAGAGACCTGGCCATGTGTTGCCAGCAACAACCTCTCCCTCAATGTGATCAAGACAAAGGAGATGATTGTGGACTACAGGAAAAAGAGGACCGAGCACGCCCCCATTCTCATCAACAGGGCTGCAGTGGAGCAGGTTGAGAGCTTCAAGTTCCTTGGTGTTCCTCGGTGTCCACATCACCAACAAACTAACATGGTCCAAGCACACCAAGACAGTCGTGAAGAGGGCACGACAAAACCTATTTCCCTTCTGGAGACTGAAAAGATTTGGTATGGGTCCTCAGATCCTCAAAATGTTCTACAACTGAACCAGGTTGCTTCACTGCCTGGTATGGCAACTGCTCGGCCTCCAACCGCAAGGCACTATAGATGGTAGTGCGAACGGCCCAGTACATCACTGGGGCAAGCTTCATGCCATCCAGGACCTCTATACCAGGCGGTGTCAGAGGAAGGCCCTAAAAATGGTCAAAGCCTCCAGCCACCCTAGTCATAGACTGTTCTCTCTGCTCCCGCACGGCAAGCGGTACCAGAGCGCCATGTCTCGTTCCAAGAGGCTTCTAATCAGCTTCCTTCCCCAAGCCATATGACTCCTGAACATCTAATCAAATGGCTACCCAGACTATTTGCATTGCCCCCCTCCCCTCTTTACACCACTTCTTCTCTCTGTTGTCATCTATGCTTTGTCACTTTAATAACACTACCTACATGTACATACTACCTCAACTAACTGGTGGCCCCGCACATTGACTTTGTATCAGTACCCCCCTGTATATTGTCTTGCTACTGTTATTTTACTGCTGCTCATTAATTACTTGTCACTTTAATCTCTTCTTCTTATCCATATTTTTTTTAAACTGCGTTGTTGGTTAGGGGCTCGTAAGTAAGCATTTTTCAGTAAGGTCTACATCTGATGTATTCAGCACATGTGACTAGTAACATTTGATTACATTTGCTGGTTGAAGATGATGTGGTTTGTGAGAACATACATAACTAAGCAATGACATTTAGGTCTGATAGTTTTCAAAGAAACTGTGAACCAGGCTTTTTTGATATACTGTATGTCTATACCATAAAAGAGTCAACAAAAAGAGTCAACAAAAAACTAAAATGTGTGTTCCAAAGGAAAATCTTTATTTTCATCTATTCATTAAAGCATCAAAGCAAACATTCCTACAGTATCTAGTAGTAATAAAACAGATCAAATCTAACACTGATTCAACCTCAGTCTACAGAGAGGTTTGACACATGAACTCAAGCAAAGCCCTCTGTTAGTCTACATGTCAGTGATCAATAAGGCAGAGAAATCTGCTGATCTCAGAACAGAGTCAAAGCAGAGGAATCAGCAGCCTCTCTCTTCAGGGGTGTGACTGAGGGGTCCTACCCAGAACAGTCAGCCCTCCTCAGGGTCTTGGTGACTGGAGTCTGGGATTTCTGCTGGGCTTCACAGGTCACCTCTCCTGCCTTGGTCCACTCCTGGGCAGTGAGAGTCAGGGTGCTGCTCCAGCTGTACAGACCATCCTTCTCCAGGACCCTAGAACTGGTCTCCTGGTTCTTGTTGGTCCCGTCCACTTTCCAGCTCATGGTCCAGTCTGAGGGGAAGCCCTTGTTGGCCAGACACGTCAGTGTGGCTGTTGTTGTACTGGACAGCTCCTCACTAGAGGGGGTCAGGACAGTGAGGGTGGGGGCACTGTTACCTGGAACAAACAGAACATATCATCAACTAAGTAACTACATCAAGTACAGCTACAGTAAGAGATTATCTTCAGCAAAGGACACAACAAAATAAAGTGAAATAGAAATGCCCTCTAAATATGAATGTAGGAGTCAGATTGATTAGAGGATGTGGAGAAAACACTAAAGTAACATGATACAAAGCAGATTTATGAACCAAACAAGTATAAATTGGTTAACTAGGGTTGCCAATCATACGGTGTCAGATATACATGTCATACATATATTGTTTAGTATTGGATCTGATCAGAATAGCCAAGTCATATTCATAGTATTTTCATAACATATCATCCATGTTAGATTATGAAGTCAGTTACAAACATAACTGAGACCCTTTGTCTTCTCCCTATCAGTGAAGTCTACCATAAACACAATGCAACAATGATGAAAACTATATACAATACTATTAGTTATTATACCAGAATTAGGAATGATATACTGCAATTATATGAATCAGACATACAAATAAACCTACAAATTATCTTTTTGATTTAATAAATATTTACTTGAAAGAAGGCTCAGTCAAAAGCTACATTTAACCAAAATATTTGAGATAAAGATTTTTTTTTAAATCGCACACAAACAGTAATACACAATGCAACAGCTATATTCCATATTATTAAATAGTTATCATACTAGAACTATCCTCTGCAATTCATCAAACCACACATTTAAATAAACACCTACATTTGAACATGTTGGTTGTTAGTCAAAAGAAATATAAAAAGTTATTTTTTTAGAAAGTAAAGTATGTAGAATCACAATATTTTCATGTAGACAGAGTTTCACAGAGTAAAATAACCCCCAAAATAATCAGAAAGAAATATCAAAGAGCGTGTTACTTACTTCCAACATCAAGTCTGGTGCCACTACCAAAAGTCCACCACAGTGATACAATCACTATTACTGCTGGTACAAAAACCTCTCTGTGTTGTGATGCTGCAGCTGTTACAGTGAAGATCACTCATACAGAATCATAATCAACACAGATACACTTTAACATCTTCCAGGTAGAACAAACACTTCATATTAGCTGTTTCTAGATAATACAAATGAATTGTATCTTAAATCCAGATATGAGTATTTGTTCCTTCCTCTGTGTATCAGGTTCTCCTAGTCTGGAGGAACAGTCCAGCATTAGATCAGTGTTGCTAGTATTCCTCCATATTGTCCATATGAAAGACAACAGCAGCAGCAGTAGTGATAGTGATCCATGTTGTATAGTCCTTTATTAAACATGTTGATCTCAGATTTAACAGTGGAGGTAAAGTCACAGAGGACAGACAACACTACCAGAGGAATCCTACCAGCTTTAGTTTAGAGAAGTGTTCACTAACTGATTAGAGGAACTTATATCAGAGACCGAGCATGAGTGAACAGACAGTTCATTATATCTGATCATCATCAGAATAACAATATGAAGGTGGTGTGACATAAAAGTTACCATATATTAGTTATCTGAGTAAACAGTTGCTGTTTGATGTTATAAAAGGGGCAGCAGGTAGCTAGCGGTTAGAGTGTTGTGCTAGTAAATGAAAGGTCATGATTTCAAATATCCGGGTCGACAAGGTGAGAAATATGTTGATGTACCTTTGAGCAAGGCCCGGCAGACCTTGGTCTTGACCCTACTCTACAAGGATGACTCAAGGGGAGTTGGGAAATGAAAACATTTTTTTTTACAATTCACACATGGGCATAAAACACACGTGTACATGTGTGAAATAGGACACATTTAATCACCCACCTAATTATTATAAAAGAAAGCTCAACCAGGACAAAATATATTCTGATGGGAGCCTACTTGGAAACTGAAATAGATTTGAAACATTCATTTGCATAATGCATCTGCTCCACTGCTCTAGGAGTGTTTATATCCCTGTGAGTTTAACACTTCATGACTGAGAGCCGTCCTTCATGACAACAGAACCCACAACAACCATGACTTTTATCGTGAGCTTTTTGTGGATATTGATATTCTTAATTCAGAGTAAGATTTTACAATTTATTGCTCCTAAAATGACTTCCTTACAAGTAATATGTAATATAAATATGTAATATTTCATTGAAATATGTGAACTGAATAATATGTCTGCCTAAAATGAGACAAAACAAACACAGATCAATGAAAAGTTATTGAATGTGTCTGTTTCAGAAGCCAGAGGACAGGTCACTGTGACTCAGACTCCTGCAGTGAAAACTGTTCTCCCAGAACAGACAGTTATTATAAACTGTAAAACCAGTGCAGATGTAGCAGATGCTTGTTCTGGGGATCACACCTGTATGGCCTGGTACCAACAGAAACCTGGAGGAGCTCCTAAACTCCTTATTTATTGTGCTGAAGAACTTGAGTCTGGGACTCCATCTAGATTCAGTGGCAGTGGGTCTCATAGTGACTTCACTCTGACCATCAGTGGAGTCCAGGCTGAAGATGCAGGAGATTACTACTGTCAGAGTTACCACAGTGGTTATGTGTTCACACAGTGATACAGAGTCGTACAAAAACCTCCCTCAGTCAGACTGTACAGTGACTGTACTGCTACAGCTGGGACCTACTGCAGGTGATGAGGAGGAAGAGACAGTGACATGGAACACTAACTGAACTAAAATACACTGAGATAAATATATCAGCGATGGTGACTATAATGTAAACTTATCCACCTTCATGTGAAATCATTCCTGAACTGACAACACCCGTAGGTCCAGACTACATAAATATTTTGCTGTGGCTGAGAAACCTTTTATTTAACATTTCAGACAATAAGTTGAATGGACTCTATCTATGTGAAATAATAATGTCTCAGATGAGTTCAGAATAAATATCCCCATCTCTGTTATGTCCCTCTATTGGGTAATGGGTTTCAAGCTAAGATTGAACCATATTTACTCAGATCATATAACATGATTTATAACCCACTTAAACAACCTGAGGTACTAGAGACAGTGACATGGACCACTGGTTTGTGAAGTCAACTTTGAATATGTTTAGAACGCATCATTCAGATCATATGTTGCCCATCGTCATCATCATCGTTATCATCATCATCATCATCATCATTGTGCTGGACCTCCAAAAGTTATTTGAAGTTCTGAAAAACCCACAATACCAGTCCAACATGTAAAATAAGATGTAGAGAAGTAAAGAAAAAGCAGGTGATGTGACATCAGCATCAGCCTCCCTTGATACAATCCCTGTCAGAGTCACCACAGTGGTACCACAGTGGTGATGTGTTCACACAGATGATACACAGAGCCGTACAAAAACCTCCCTTAGTCAGATTGCACAGTAACTGCACTAGTCGGCTATGACTGCAGGTGCTGAGGAGGAAGAGACAGTGACATGGAACACTCACGGAACTAAAATACACTGAGCTAAATATATCAGTGACGGTGACTGTAATGTAAACTTATCCCCGCTTGTGTTAAATCATTCCTTAAGCGATAACAACCGTATGTCTGAATTGCATTAGTATTCCTCCCATGTTGCTGTAGTTCATATGTAAACATTGCCATAACATGTGATTTAATACGTTGAACAGACTCTGTGCAACAATAGTAATGTCTCACATCATTTCAGAATAAAAACCCTCAGTCTCTAAGATCGCTCTGGCCGGTAGTGAATTTCAAACAAAGATTCAACCACATTTACAGCTGGGACCTACTGCAGATGCTCAGGGGGAAGAGACAGTGACATGGAACACTAGGAGAGTGAAGTCAGCTTTGAATATGTTTAGAAAGCATCACTCAGATCACACGTTCCCCATCATCATCATCATCATCATCATCATCATTGTAGTGCACCTACAAAAGTTATTTGAAGTTCTGAAATACCCACAATACCAGTCCAACATGTAAAATAAGATGAAGTAAAGAAAAAGAAGGTGATGTGACATCAGCATCAGCCTCCCTAGATACAATCCCCATATGAACCTCACTGTCATGTATTGTCATATTATGTCTTGTTCCTGTTCTTTCTCTTCACTCCGTCTCCCTCTGCTGGTCGTATTAGGTTACCTTCTCTTCCTCTCCTTCCCCCAGCTGTTCCTCATCTTCTTTAACTACCTCGTTCACCCTTTTCCCACCTGTTCCCTTTTTCCCTCTGATTAGGTCTCTATTTCTCTCTCTGTTCCTGCTTCTGTCTTTGTCAGATTCTCGTTTGAGTTTCTCATGCCAGAACCAAACTATCGTCTTGTTTGCTTCACCCTTGTCCCGTCCTGTCGGAATCTACCTGTTCATCTGATGCTACGTGTGATCAGGTACCTCTGTCCTCTACGACCCGCGCCTACCCAGAGAGACCAGCAGTCTGTCGCCGCTCACCCAGCTATTCTCCTCTGCTGCTAAGAAGGGGACTCTAACCCAGCTATTATCCTATGCTGCTAAGAAGGGGACTCTTCTGTAATTATCAGAAGGACTTTATGATTCATTTGTCGCCCTCTCTGCGGGTTGTCTATTTTGCCATTATATACATCTGAAGAGGATCTATGTCTTCCCTGTGTTTTGACATTAAAGGACTCTGTATTTGTTAAACCGCTTTTGGGTCCTCACTCACGTGCATAACACTCACAACCAGATATTGATCATCTAGCATTATATGAACTATTTTGATGAGCAGGTTACTGACTGTTACATGTGTGAAGGAGACATGATGCTGGGATCAAACATTTGACACATTCGTGTAGAGACCTACACTATCTACATAAAGTATAATAGAAATTTCATCTGTCATTATTTATATGATGGTATATGTGTTATGTCTCCTTGACTGAATCCACCATAAAGGTTAAAACCAGTCACTACCTCACATCTGGCCCAGTCCAGGGCATTTCAGGCAGTGAAACTGTTCACCTTCTAGACTGGTAGCTGTGGGAGTGAATTTGAGATTTACATAGACAGGGCTGGGTGGTTCTGCTTGTCCCAGAATAGAGCAACACTGTCACCAGATGTTCACTCTGTTCCCAGAGTGTTGGAGGTAGAGAAGACCAGGGGAAATATAATGAAGTGTAGACTACACTTTGAAGAAAACCATTGCTAAAACATATCATTTAATAAAATCATATTTGGAATTAAACATGATAAATATATCCAGTATGTCATGGAATGTAACAGTTTAGCAGTGTGATTTCTGAGAGCAAACCTTCAAGGTTTATTATCAAATTAGCAGTTGTAGAAATTATTGCAGAGTATTTGTTGGATCAGATGCCCTTTTAATTCTGTTTGAAAACATGAGAGTAAATTTACAGTTGAAGTCGGAAGTTTACATACACTTAGGTTGGAGTCATTAAAACTTGTTTTTGAACCACTCCACACATTTCTTGTTGCCAAACTATAGTTTGGCAAGTCGGTTATGACAACTACTTTGTGCATGACACAAGTAATTTTTCCAACAATTGTTTACAGACAGATTATTTCAACACCTCCGATTTTTTTTTGTAGACCACAAGTCTGGTTCATCCTTGGGAGCAATTTCCAGTACGTAGACGTACGTAGGGGTTGTTTAAGTTGCATCTCATTATATTCCCAGTATTACTTTATCAAATCTCAAATCTTATCAATCATCAAATTTGCCGGACGCTACCCAATTGGAATAATACTCCACATGTATCCTCATCCAAACTTCAAAATACTGCCCCCTATCCAAGAGAGGTTAAGTTACATCTATCCAAACGTGCAAAACTACCTACAGAGTACCCATGTCTCCTACCTAACTTTGTAACACGGTCCCAAAAATCCAATCTTACTTCATATTTTCTAAGTACCAGGAATATCAAAACACCGTATCAAAACCCCGTTCCGCTAGCGGAAGCCCTTGCCAACAGCCAATGAAATTGCAGGGCGCCAAATACAAATCACCAGAAATATCATAAATCAAATTTCTCAAAATTACAAGTATTAGGCACCATTTAAAGATATAATTCTTGTTAATCCAGCCACAGTGTCTGATTTCAAAAATGCTTTACAGCGAAAGCTCCACAAACGATTATGTTAGGTCACCACCAACTCACAGAAAAACCCAGCCATTTTTCCAGCCAAAGAGAGGAGTGACAAAAAGCACAAATAGATATAACATTAATCACTAACCTTTGATGATCTTCATCAGATGACACTCATAGGACTTCATGTTACACAATACATGTATGTTTTGTTTGGTAAAGTTCATATTTATAACCAAAAATCTTATTTTACATTGGCGTGTTATGTTCAGTAGTTCCAAAACATGCAGTGATATTGCTGAGAGCCACATGAATTTACAGAAATACTCATAAATGTTGATGAAAATACAAATAGCTTCTTTTGTTAGGGCGTTAGGTAAACAAATCCAAACGCACGTTCAGGTCCAGTCAGACGAAAAGTTCAAAAGGTTGTATTACAGGTCAAAGAAACTTGTCAAAATAAGTATATAATCAATGGATGTTTTTAGCATAAATGTTCAATAATGTTCCAACCGGAGAATTCCATTGTCTGTAGAAAAGCAATGGAACGAGAGATACCTCTCATGTGATTGCGCGTGACTGAGAAAGAGGCTGCTGCCAGAACCCTTAGTCAAACAGCTCTCATTCGCTCCCACTTCTAGTGGAAGCCTTAGGAAGTGCAAAATAACCCATATCCCACTGTGGATTCGATAGGGCTGAGTTCAAAAACTACAAACCTCAGATTTCCTACTTCCTGTTTGGATTTATTCTCAGGTTTTTCCCTGCCATATGAGTTCTGTTATACTCACAGACATCATTCAAACAGTTTTAGAAACTTCAGAGTGTTTTCTATCCAATACCAATAATAACATGCATATATTAGCATCTGGGTCTAAGTAGGAGGCAGTTTACTCTGGGCACGCTATTCATCCAAAAGTGAAAATGCTGAGCCTCTGTTGAGTGTACCCTCAACAGAGGCTTTTATTTTTTTGACATTTTTTTTCCTACATAATTTCATCCATGTATTGATAGATTGTCCAAGCCTACCTCTCTCAGTACTATGTCCGAGCTCTGGTATTCACGCATGCCGACAACTCTCAGATCATAGGAGGGTCCAGCTGCTCAATAATGAGTGTGTTTTTTCCCTTAAACCCCAATTCCTGATCCCCTGTGCACAGTTTACCCAGATCTTCAGGAGTGGTCAACAGGGGAAGTTGCAGAGATCCCCCTCGTTATCAAAAATGTTGTGGAAATTCAGTTCTGAGAGAGACTTGGTCATTTCTTCAAACAATCATCTTAATTCAATATTGATTCATTATTGCAATAGTGAAACCGTCGACCCAACAGTCTTGACTGTTGGTCCGAGTGCCTAACTGATAATGATAAAAGAGACCTTATATAGGACTTAAAAATGCTAAGTCAGACTGGGTCCAACTCAATAAGCCATCTTGTTTATCTACACAGGATGGTGTTTTACCCCCAACTCAGCTTAGTTTCCCAGATGCCAGGAAGATGAGACAATGAGGCATTGTTCTAAACTCTTCCAGGCTATCTCTATCTTGGGTCACACACACCACACCACATCTTGTCTATATAATGACAGATTTAGGTAATTATCACCAAGCCATTGTCAGCCCAAGCTATCTAGCAAAACCCATTTCCTTGACCCTACGCCCAGACTAACTGCAGGAAGCTAGAGTGGAAACCATCTCTTTACAGAAACACAGAATTAAACAGAACAGAAATGTCTTCCTTTTTGTTAAGTATTAATTGCTAACTATTAATATCAAACAAACCAGGTAAATATGTCATTTTTCTATAACATGACTCTGTTGAGTAACTCAAGGAAAACCATCAACCAATCTGAATAGAGATGATGTGCAATGATCAAAACCCCTAAAGATGACCTTAATCAATCAATCAATCAATCAATCAATAAATAAATCAATCAATCAATCAATCAATCAATCAATCAATCAATCAATCAATCAATCAAATATATTTATAAAGCCCTTCTTACATCAGCCAAAGTCACAAAGTGCTATACAGAAACACAGCCTAAAACCCCAAACAGCAAGCAATGCAGATGTAAAAGCACGGTGGCTAGGGATAACTCCCTAGATATGCCGGAACCTAGAAAGAAACCTAGAGAGGAACCAGGCTCTGAGGGGTGGCCAGTCCTCTTCTGGCTGTGCCGGGTGGATATTATAACAGAACATGGCCAAGATGTTCAAACGTTAATAAATGACCGGCAGGGGCAAATAATAATAATCACAGTGGTTGTAGAGGGTGCATGCAGGTTAGCACCTCAGGAGTAGATGTCAGTTGGCTTTTCATAGCCGAACATTCAGAGTTAGAGACAGCAGGTGCGGTAAAGAGAGAGAGTCGAAAACAGAAGGTCTGGGACAAGGTAGTACATCCGGTGAACAGGTCAGAGTTCCATAGCCACAGGCAGAACAGTTGAAACTGGAGCAGTAGCACGACCAGGGGACAGGATAGAGTTATCAGGCCAGGTAATCCTGAGGCATGGACCCAGGGCTCAGGTCCTCCAGGAGGGGAGGGAGAGGGAGAGGGAGAGAGAGAGAATTAGAGGGAGCATTCACACAGGACACCGGATAAGACTGGAGAAATACTCAAGATATAACAGACTGACCTTAGCCGCCCAACACAAACTATTGCAGCATAAATACTAGAGGCTGAGACAGGAGAGGTCTGGAGACACAATGGCCCTGTCTGACGATACCCTCGGACAGGCCCAACCAGGCAGGATATAACCCCACCCACTTTGACAAAGCACAGCCCCCACACCACTAGAGGGATATCTTCAAACCACCAACTTACTATCTTGAGACAATGCTGAGTATAGCCCACGAAGATCTCCCCCATGGCACGAACCCGAGGGGGGCGACAAACCGGACAGGAAGATCACATCAGTGACTCAAACCCATTCAAGTGACGCACCCATGCTAGGGACTTCATGGAAGAGCACCAGTAAGCCAGTGACTCAGCCCCCGTAATAAGTTTAGAGGCAGAGAATCCCAGTGGAGAGAGGGGAACCGGCCAGAGAGAGACAGCAAGGGCGGTTCGTCTCTCCATTGTCTTTACGTTCACCTTCACTCCCCTGTCCAGACTACACTCAATCATAGGACCTACTGAAGAGATGAGTCTTCAATAAAGATATAAAGGTTGAGAACTGAGTCTGCGTCTCTCACATGGATAAAATGAAGTACTATAGGAGAAAGCCCCGCCTCCAGCTGTTTGCTTAGAAATTCGAGGGACAATAAGTCTTGTGGCCGTTGCGTACTTGTAGGTATGTAGGCAGGACCAAATCGGAGAGATAGGTAGGAGCAAGCACATGCAATGCTTTGTAGGTTAGCAGTAAAACCTTGAAATTAGCCCTAGCCTTAACAGGAAGCCAGTGTAGAGGCTAGCATTGTTTGGTTCTAGTTAAGATTCTAGCAGCCGTGTTTAGCACTAACTGAAGTTTGTTTAGTGCTTTATACGGGTAGCCAGAAAGTAGAGCATTGCAGTATTATAATCTAAAAGTGACAACGCATGGATTAACTTTTTTGCATCATTTTTGGACAGAAAGTTCTTGATTTTTGCAATGTTACGTAGATGGAAAAAACTTGTCCTTGAAATAGTCTTGATATGTTCGTCAAAGAGAGATCAGCGTCCAGAGTAACGCCGAGGTCCTTCAGAGTTTTATTTGAGACGACTGTACAACCATCAAGAATAATTGTCAGATCCAACAGAAGATATCTTTGTTTCTTGGTACCTAGAACTAGCATCTCTGTTTTGTCAGAGTTTAAAAGTAAAAATATTTGCCGCCATCCTCTTAAATTAGAAACACAGGCTTCCAGGGAGGGCAATTTTGGGGCTTTGCTTTGTTTCATCGAAATGTACAGCTGTGTATGGTCCGCATAGCAGTGAAAGTTAGCATTATGATTCCGAATGACATCACCAAGAGGTAAAATATAAAATATATAGTGACCTGCACTTTGAATAGCTAGAATTTCATCAACATGATTCAAACACATACAATAAAGCCCCTAAACACTACCCAGACATCCTCCCTCGCACCACTGTGGTAGTTCCAGAGAGCAGCAGGTGAAGCAGGAGACTCGAGACGTCAGAGCTCTGGAGATCTCCCCTTTAGATCAATCACACAGTCCACACTAAGACTGCAGTTACTAATCTTGACCCCTGGAGGGAGACAGAAATAAGATACTGTCTGATCTAATACACAGTAGTAACAACATGCTTCAATTGTAGATGTCTAAAATCAATATATCACTCCCAATTCAGCAGTTCTATCAGAAACCATGTCAGTGATTAAATAGTTATCATGTTTCTACATCACATCACACAACATGTACTGATAAAATGTGACTGTCCAGTTAGATTACTTGTTGGTTATTACTGCATTGTCGGAACTAGAAGCACAAGCATTTCGCGACACTCGCATTAACATCTACTAACCATGTGTATGTGACAAATCAAATTAGATTTGATTTGATTCATGTTTGCTTTTGGCCGTATACAGCTCATTGAGTGCGGTCTTAGTGCCAGCATTCTGGATGATAGCGGGGTGAACAGGCAGTGGCTCGAGTGGTTGTTGTCCTTGATGATCTTTATGGCCTTCCTGTAACATCGGGTGGTGTAGGTGTCCTGGACGGCAGGTAGTTTGCCCCCGGTGATGCGTTGTGCAGACCTCACTAGCCTCTGGAGAGCCTTACGGTTGCCGTACCAGGCGGTGATACAGCCCGCCAGGATGCTCTCGATTGTGCATCTGTAGAAGTTTGTGAGTGCTTTTGGTGACAAGCCAAATTTCTTCAGCCTCCTGAGGTTGAAGAGGCGCTGCTGCTCCTTCTTCACGATGCTGTCTGTGTGAGTGGACCAATTCAGTTTGTCTGTGATGTGTATGCCGAGGAACTTAAAACTTACTACCCTCTCCACTACTGTTCCATCGATGTGGATAGGGGGGTGTTCCCTCTGCTGTTTCCTGAAGTCCACAATCATCTCCTTAGTTTTGTTGACGTTGAGTGTGAGGTTATTTTCCTGACACCACACTCCGAGGGCCCTCACTTCCTCCCTGTAGGCCGTCTTGTCGTTGTTGGTAATCAAGCCTACCACTGTTGTGTCGTCCGCAAACTTGATGATTGAGTTGGAGGCGTGCGTGGCCACACAGTCGTGGGTGAACAGGGAGTACAGGAGAGGGCTCAGAACGCACCCTTGTGGGGCCCCAATGTTGAGGATCAGCGGGGTGGAGATGTTGTTGCCTACCCTCACCACCTGGGGGCGGCCCGTCAGGAAGTCCAGTACCCAGTTGCACAGGGCGGGGTCGAGACCCAGGGTCTCGAGCTTGATGACGAGCTTGGAGGGTACTATGGTGTTGAATGCCGAGCTGTAGTCTATGAACAGCATTCTCACATAGGTATTCCTCTTGTCCAGATGGGTTAGGGCAGTGTGCAGTGTGGTTGAGATTGCATCGTCTGTGGACCTATTTGGGCGGTAAGCAAATTGGAATGGCTCTAGGGTGTCAGGTAGGGTGGAGGTGATATGGTCCTTGACTAGTCTCTCAAAGCACTTCATGATGACGGAAGTGAGTGCTACGGGGCGGTAGTCGTTTAGCTCAGTTACCGTAGCTTTCTTGGGAACAGGAACAATGGTGGCCCTCTTGAAGCATGTGGGAACAGCAGACTGGTATAGGGATTGATTGAATATGTCCGTAAACACACCGGCCAGCTGGTCTGCGCATGCTCTGAGGGCGCGGCTGGGGATGCCGTCTGGGCCTGCAGCCTTGCGAGGGTTAACACGTTTAAATGTCTTACTCACCTCGGCTGCAGTGAAGGAGAGTCCGCATGTTTTCGTTGCAGGCCGTGTCAGTGGCACTGTATTGTCCTCAAAGCGGGCAAAAAAAGTAATTTAGTCTGCCTGGGAGCAAGACATCCTTGTCCGGAAAACGCTCATCCAGAGGTGGTGCTCCTCGTGGCCGGTGACTTTAATGCAGGGATACTTAAATCCATTGTACCTCATTTTACCTCATTTCTACCAGCATGTTAAATGTGCAACCAAAGGGAAAAAACACTCTGGACCACCTTTACTCCAAACACAGAGACGCGTACAAAGCTCTCCCCTGCCCTCCATTTGGCTTACAAGCAAAAACTTAAGGAGGAAGCACCAGTGAACTGTTTTGCTAGCACAGACTGGAATATGTTCCAGGATTCTTCCGATGACATTGAGGAGTACACCACATCAGTCACTGGAGTCAGATGTAAGGGAGTTGGTTGATCGCCACAGTAGTGGCCCTCTAGGATTATTGCTGGGCTGGTGTTAACCCTTCCAGCTTGCTCGTGGGGGAGTGTCAATTGTCTCCAGAAATATACCTTCTGCGCCTTGTAGTCCATTGTATCACGCTCAAACTTTTTCCACTTGTTTGTCTTTGTCTCCTCCGCAAGTTCATCACAAATGTTTTCCACATTGGTCAGAATGTTCTCTATTTTGTCCTTATCAGTGATCTTGGTTTTAAGATCAACATTTAACTGTGTTACTTGATCTCTGGTTGCTCCCAATTGTTCTGTCACTTATTGTATGGTAAGCGCCATTAAATCAAAAGAGAGTATTTATTAAGAATCTCGCACCATCGGTCACAAAAAGAGGGATTGTTCAAACTAAGAGCAGGTGCTTTCTGTATCTGTAATCCTCGTGGAATGATTTTATTCCTTAGATAATCACTTAAGGTGACTGCATGATAATATTGTTTTGTCTCACGGATCCGTAGATTCTTGAGAGATTTGATAACTAAGTCTGCATTGCAGTCTGTTGTTGGGCCAGTTTCATCAAAAAGTGAGTCCTTCATTATGATCCGGGAATGATTATCATCTGAGAACTCAAATGACCTACTTGGCCTGCCATTTGAGAGTCTGCTATTTCAGCCATAACGTCAAAAGACAGCTAGACTTGTGGAAAGAGAGTCTCAAAAAGGAGTGCTGTATGATGGAGAGTTCATGTTCAAAAGCTGAAGAACATACGCACATCCAGCTACTTTCCGCAGGTGCTGGATTGGTGGCAAACTCATGAAAACAGAAAGGAAAATGCTGCACACTGCTGCTCATGCTCCCAGCTGATATTTATTTACAACAAAGTTTCGATCCTTAGGTATCCATATCCCAGGTGGAGGTGGAAGGTCCTATATAGGGGCAGTACTCAGTGACATCACTTCCTGAAAAAGGTAAAAATGTATAACATAGTTTCACAATATTATCATTCAATGTATCAAAATATATGATCATACACAGAGAATGTGTTCAATATTTACAGTAATACACGTAAAATATTCAATTAGAATATTAGAAATTATAAAAACAGTTTCAAGTCAAACTCCTCGTTAAGGCCAAGATGACGCAGTGTGTTGAGCCTGTGGATCCAGATAGATTCCCTTTGAAGAATAATGAGTTGGCTGGACATGCCGAGAGATGAGTTTCAGATTGGTCTGGGGTGTAGCATCTTGTGTCTATAAAATGAGCTGCTCGTTATGCGTAGATGTTGGGAAAATTATGATTAAATGACTGAACAATCATTTTAAGTGGAACTGTAACGAAGTAAAACTTATACTCTGTTTTATTATATCTGATTAACAATATGAGTTCATAAGAAGGGATTGTGAGACATGGACAAGGAGTAATTAAAGTTAATGAACACCATTCCAACTATGAAGAAACAAATGGGTTATGGACTGTGTAAACACATAAGGTCGTTAACCTACAGAACGGGCCTTTGGGTTTTTTAGATAAGACAGTGAGTGCATTCTTAGGTTCTCTGTTAACCTGTTACTCCTACCCCCTACTTTTTCGAACATTCTGTTAAAAATCACGCAACATTTCAGCGCCCTGCTACTCATGCCAGGAATATAGTATATGCATATGATTAGTATGTGTGGATAGAAAACACTCAGACGTTTATTTTTATTTATTTTTTTATTTTTATTTCACCTTTATTTAACCAGGTAGGCTAGTTGAGAACAGGTTCTCATTTGCAACTGCGACCTGGCCAAGATAAAGCATAGCAGTGTGAACAGACAACACAGAGTTACACATGGAGTAAACAATTAACAAGTCAATAACACAGTAGAGAAAAAAAGGGGAGTCTATATACAATGTGTGCAAAAGGCATGAGGAGGTAGGCGAATAATTACAATATTGCAGATTAACACTGGAGTGATAAATGATCAGATGATCATGTACAGGTAGAGATATTGGTGTGCAAAAGAGCAGAAAAGTAAATAAATAAAAACTGTGGGGATGAGGTAGGTGAAAATGGGTGGGCTATTTACCAATAGATTATGTACAGCTGCAGCGATCGGTTAGCTGCTCAGATAGCTGATGTTTGAAGTTGGTGAGGGAGATAAAAGTCTCCAACTTCAGCGATTTTTGCAATTCGTTCCAGTCACAGGCAGCAGAGTACTGGAACGAAAGGCGGCCGAATGAGGTGTTGGCTTTAGGGATGATCAATGAGATACACCTGCTGGAGCGCGTGCTACGGATGGGTGTTGCCATCGTGACCAGTGAGCTGAGATAAGGCGGAGCTTTGCCTAGCATGGCCTTGTAGATGACCTGGATCCAGTGGGTCTGGCGACAAATATGTAGCGAGGGCCAGCCGACTAGAGCATACAAGTCGCAGTGGTGGGTAGTATAAGGTGTTTTAGTGACAAAACGGATGGCACTGTGATAAACTGCATCCAGTTTGCTGAGAAGAGTGTTGGAAGCAGTTTTGTAGATGACATCGCCGAAGTCGAGGATCGGTAGGATAGTCAGTTTTACTAGGGTAAGCTTGGCAGCGTGAGTGAAGGAGGCTTTGTTGCGGAATAGAAAGCCGACTCTTGATTTGATTTTCGATTGGAGATGTTTGATATGGGTCTGGAAGGAGAGTTTGCAGTCTAGCCAGACACCTAGGTACTTATAGGTGTCCACATATTCAAGGTCGGAACCATCCAGTGTGGTGATGTTAGTCGGGCATGCGGGTGCAGGCAGCGATCGGTTGAAAAGCATGCATTTGGTTTTACTAGCGTTTAAGAGCAGTTGGAGGCCAACTTTTTGGAGTTGGAGCTACAGGATGCAAACTTCTGCCTGAAGAAGCTGGCCTTAGCTTTCCTGACTGACTGTGTGTATTGGTTCCTGACTTCCCTGAACAGTTGCATATCGCGGGGACTGTTCGATGCTATTGCAGTCCGCCACAGGATGTTTTTGTGCTGGTCGAGGGCAGTCAGGTCTGGAGTGAACCAAGGGCTGTATCTGTTCTTAGTTCTGCATTTTTTGAACGGAGCATGCTTATCTAAAATGGTGAGGAAGTTACTCTTAAAGAATGACCAGGCATCCTCAACTGACGGGATGAGGTCAATGTCCTTCCAGGATACCCGGGCCAGGTCGATTAGAAAGGCCTGCTCACAGAAGTGTTTTAGGGAGCGTTTGACAGTGATGAGGGGTGGTCGTTTGACTGCGGCACCGTAGCGGATACAGGCAATGAGGCAGTGGTCGCTGAGCTCCTGGTTGAAGACAGCGGAGGTGTATTTGGAGGGTCAGTTGGTCAGGATGACGTCTATGAGGGTGCCCTTGCTTACAGAGTTAGGGTTGTACCTGGCGGGTTCCTTGATGATTTGTGTGAGATTGAGGGCAGCTAGCTTAGATTGTAGGACTGCCGGGGTGTTAAGCATATCCCAGTTTAGGTCACCTAACAGAACAAACTCTGAAGCTAGATGGGGGGCAATTCACAAATGGGGTCCAGGGCACAGCTGGGAGCTGAGCGGGGTCGGTAGCAGGCGGCAACAGTGAGAGACTTATTTCTGGAGAGAGTAATTTTCAGAATTAGTAGTTCGAACTGTTTGGGTATGGACCTGGAAAGTATGACATTACTTTGCAGGCTATCTCTGCAGTAGACTGCGACTCCTCCCCCTTTGGCAGTTCTATCTTGACGGAAGATGTTATAGTTGGGTATGGAAATCTCTGAATTTTTGGTGTCCTTCCTGAGCCAGGATTCAGACACGGCAAGGACATCAGGGTTAGCAGAGTGTGCTAAAGCAGTGAGTAAAACAAACTTAGGGAGGAGGCTTCTGATGTTGACATGCATGAAACCAAGGCTTTTTCGATCACAGAAGTCAACAAATGAGGGTGCCTGGGGACATGCAGGGCCTGGGTTTACCTCCACATCACCCGCGGAACAGAGAAGGAGTAGTATGAGTGTGCGGCTAAGGGCTATCAAAACTGGTCGCCTAGAGCGTTGGGGACAGAGAATAAGAGGAGCGGGTTTGTGGGCATGGTAGAATATATTCAGGGCATAATGCGCAGACAGGGGTATGGTGGGGTGCGGATACGGCGGAGGTAAGCCCAGGCACTGGGTGATGATGAGAGAGGTTTTATCTCTGGACATGCTGGTTGTAATGGGTGAGGTCACCGCATATGTGGGAGGTGGGACAAAGGAGGTATCAGGGGTATGAGGAATGGGACTAGGGGCTCCATTGTGAACTAAAACAGTGATAACTAACCTGAGCAACAGTATACAAGGCATATTGACATTTGAGAGAGACATACAGCGAGGCATACCGTTAACACAGGTGTTGAATTGGGAAAGCTAGCTAAAACAGTGGGCGAGACAACAGCTAATCAGCTAGCATAACAACAGCAGGTGAGATGGCATTGACTAGGCAACTCGGCCGACAGATAAAACAAACAAGCAGAATGGAGTACCGTGATTAATGGACAGTCCAGCGTGCATCAGCTATGTAGCCAAGTGATCAGAGTCCAGGGGGCAGCGGTGGATGGGGCAGGGGGGCTGGGCTGGCGAGTGTTATCCAGGTTAAAAAAAACTAACAATGACTAAATAGCTTGTAGCTAGCTAGCTGGTTAGCTTCTGGAGGTTCTTGAGTGTGTTCTAAAAATAAAGATAATAGCGATTCCGTATCACATTGGGTGAGGCAGGTTTCCGGAAGGTACAAACAATTATTTTTTTTAAATCGGGAAGAGATAGAGTACATATGGGCCACTGCGTTTTTGGGACGCGGCGATGCAGACGGTTAGCAGGCCTGTGCTAACAAGCTAACAGATTAGTAGCAGGCCGGGGTAAACAAGGTAGTAGTTAGCGGACCTGGGCTAAACAAGCTAGCAGTTAGCATGCCGAATTAGCAAGCAAGGAGATAGCGAGGGCTAGAGAGTTAGCCTTTGGAGGACGTCGCGATGGGGTGAGTCTGTTTATTCCTCTTCATGCAGTGATATCGATAGACCGGTCGTAGGTCAAGGTATTGTAGCCCAGGAGTATGCTAGGAGCTCTGGCCGGGCTAGCTTCAAGCTACGTGGGTGGAAACGCTAGCCAGGAGTAATCAACCAGGGTTGCTGTTTAGCTCGATAGCTAGTTGTGAAGATCCAGCTGAAGAATGTTCCGTTTGTGGTGGGAATCCGGGGGTAAAAAATTAAATAGGTCCATTATGCTCTGGTTAGCGTTGCGTTGTTCGAACTGGCGAGAGCTTTCCGAGCTGAAGGTTAGTTGATGACCGGTTAGCTGAAGACCGCTAGCATAGCTGGTAGTTAGCTGGCTAGCTTCAGTTGAGGGGGTCCGGTTCCGAAGTAAATATAACTACTTTAGGAAAAGTACCTACATTGGCGGGTTGCAGAAGACTATTTGGAAGCTTAGGTTTAGCAAAATGTTTTTAAAGATATGCGAAGAAAAAATATCTAAAACGAAAAAGAGACGATATTTACAGAGAGACGATATGACAGGACAACTTACTGCTACGCCATCTTTGTATAAAACTGGTTAAATCACGGCTGTGACTATAACAGAACGTGCGTTTCATCGAAAAGTGCAGGAAAATCTGATCACTGAAAATGGAAAAAAATATCCATGCGCCACTTCAACCGATTGATAAAGGTGAACCAGATGAAATGGGGCCGAGGTTGCAATACCTACCGCTTCCACACGATGTCAACAGTCTTGTCATTTGCCTAGGCTTTGTGTCTTGGTCAAACGAAGAAGAGACAGCCCATTTCTTCAGGTCTCGGACCGGATATTTTGGTTGAGATTTACCCGGACATTATTTCCAGACGTACAGCTATTGAATATACATCGCCTCGTGATCAATTTGATCGCTTATTAACGTTTACTAATACCTAAAGTTGCATTACAAAAGTATTTCGAAGTGTTTTGTGAAAGTTTATCGTCAACTTTTTTAATTTTAAAAAATGACGTTATGTTCTAAAACGCTATTTTTTTCGTTGATCACACACTCTTCATAGATCGATATCTAGGCTATATATGGACAGATTTAATCGAAAAAAAGACCCAATAGTGATGTTTATGGGACATCTAGGAGTGCCAACAAAGAAGATGATCAAAGGTAATGAATGTTTTATATTTTATTTGTGTGGTTTGTGTAGCGCCGACTATGCTAATTATTTTATTTACGTCCCCTGCGGGTCTTTTGGGGTGTTACATGCTATCAGATAATAGCTTCTCATGCTTTCGCCGAAAAGCATTTTAAAAATCTGACTTGTTGCCTGGATTCACAACGAGTGTAGCTTTAATTCAATACCCTGCATGTGTATTTTAATGAACGTTTGAGTTTTAACGAGTGCTATTAGCATTTAGCGTAGCGCATTTGCATTTCCAGATGTCTAGATGGGACGCCTGCGTGTCAGGTAGAAGCAAGAGGTTAATTAGAACTGTCAGCTCAGTGTTGATCGATAATGTTTAGGGGTCAAAAGTTACCTGGGAGTGTGTTAGTAAGTTAGAATGAACTTTTCACCTCACTTTGTCCCGGTCGAGAGGAGGGGATTCTGTTAACTCTTGGGGATAGTGAGACGCTAGCGTCTCAAGTGGCCAATAGCCTCGGGAAATGCAGAGCGCCAAATTCAAATAAAACGCTATAAAACTCAAACTTTCATTAAATCACAGATGCAGGATATTCAATTAAAGCTACACTCGTTGTGAATCCAGCCAACATGTCAGATTTTAAAAATGCTTTTTGGCGAAAGCATGAGAAGCTATTATCTGATAGCATGCACCCACCTGAACCAGTTGTAAACAAAAGAACTAGCGTAGCAGGCGCTACACAAAACGCTGAAATAAAATATAAAACATGCATTACCTTTGACGAGCTTCTTTGTTGGCACTACAATATGTCCCATAAACATCACAATTGGTCCTTTATTTCCATTAATTCCGTCCATGTATACCCAAAATGTCCATTTATAAAGCAGGTTTGATCCGGAAAAAAACAGCTTGCCAAAACACAACGTCACTACAAAACATTTCAAAAGTTGCCTACAAACTTTGCCAAAATATTTCAAACTACTTTTGTAATACAACTTTAGGTATTTTTAAACGTTAATAATCGATCAAATTGTAGACGGGGCAAACTGTATTCAATAGAGCAAGTAAACAAAACATGCACCATTTTCCCTCTTGCGTAACTATCAACAGTGTAACGTTGTTCCAGGATGTGCCTCTTCTTCGTTACACCAATGATTAACTTCAACCCAATTCCAAAGACTGGTGACATCCTGTGGAAGTCGTAGGAAATGTAAAATGGTCGCTATCAAATATCCCTTGGCAAAGACAACTGAGGGAACCGTCAGAGGAAAAAAATAAAATAAATTCTGAACAGTTTTTCCTCTGGGTTTTGCCTGCTACATAAGTTATGTTATAGTCACAGACATGATTGAGTGTTTTCTATCCACACCTACTAATCATATGCATATAAAATATTCCTGGCATGAGTACCAGAAAGTTGAATTTGTGCACGCTATTTATCCAAAAGTGGAAATGCTGCCCCCTATCCTTAAAAGGTTAAAGCAATGAAATGACGTCATGATTTCTATATAAACTGTTGCTCGTGGTGAAATGGGAGTGCGCTCCGAGAATAAATTCTGTTACCTATTATTAAAAGGACTGGTCTCCGTTTTCAATTAATGAAAGCACATTGGCATAATTAAATTACAGTAACAGTAGATGTTAAAGGAATTGAACATTTCCTATGTGTTCATTAACCAAATCAATTTAAATCACTCTGTCTGTTTCTAATAATTTGTAAGATCCTTATTTGCATAAAATAGACTGAGACCAGTATACCAAAATGAGCCAATTGCGTTTAGTCTCGAGAGCGCTGGTCATAATACCATGTACATTGGTTTATATACCTCACATTTCGTCAAAGCGTTTTAGATGTCCCTCCTCTTCTCCGACAAAGACAAAGCAGAAAAAAAGTCAATTCCAACCCACTAACGCACATACATTACACACTATATCTGGATTATCTCCTGAAGTCTCACCACAGTTTATTACCACTTAGCTGGCAGTTCCAGTCCCCCCCCCCAGATATGGAAAACCTGGAGGGGCTCTCGCTGTCTTATAATATGTCCACAGTTATAGCCGGGTCGGTTCAAACATAGGTTAAGGATCCTCTTTGTTTTCGTTAAGCACACACATGCATTCCTCTCTTCCCCCCTCCAACCTAGTTGGAGCTGTGTTTATTATTTTTAATTACTCCTTGTTCATGCTACATAACCTCCAATTCTAATGGTTAAGTTTCTGGGTAGAATTATTTAATCATTTATCTTAAACCTTGATAAAATATCTTAACAGTAGATAATCCTTTCTACTGCAGTTTTTTTCTGAAAGATATAACGTTAGCCACAGAGAACTACAAATATGTTCCTACTGCTCTCAATAACATTGCTGCCCTGAATTTAACAGGAGCTATTGACAAAGGCCAGTGGTAAAATGTTGTGATGGACTACTGATAGGTGAGAATTGTCTGTTAATTGAATGATTAGAATATTCCGTCCTGAAACATATAATTGTATGGAATTGATTAGAATTTATAAAATCATAATCAATAAATGTGTAGTCCTAGTCAGAATTAGGGTAAAACAATATGTCTTTATGGTATTTTAAACACAGACTGTCTGAGCTCGGTGCCGACCTGACTAGAGATTTGGGAGAGAACGGGAGTATGTCTCAAGGACTAGGTCACTATCTCTGTCGGCTGGATAGTGAGAAAGACAGTGTGTGTAGCAGGACATGTGTGTGCGTCTGTTTGTGTGTGTGTGTGTGTGTGTGTGTGTGTGTGTGTGTGTGTGTGTGTGTGTGTGTGTGTGTGTGTGTGTGTGTGTGTGTGTGTGTGTGTGTGTGTGTGTGTGTGTGTGTGTGTGCGCGTATGGCTGTGTATGTGTGTGTGTGTGTGTGTGTCTGCGTGTGCGTATGGCTGTGTGTGTGTGGACGTGAGAAGTCAGTATAAAATGAATTGATTTGTATTCTTGACTTCAGAACGTTCCTGTGAATAAACATTTAACTGTGGTAGACTGGGCCTCTGTCTGTTTTCATTCGACCAGGATCTTACAAATTCTGGTTTGCAGACTGAGAGTAATATAATTCAATTGGGTGATGTACCTGGAGAACATAATTCTCTTATCAACTACTTCCTGGAGGACATTCGTGCCATGCTGACTCTCTCTGACTCTGAAAATGAATCAGACGATGAGGAAATCCCTGATTTAGGTAAAAACATTTTCATTGAAGACATTGTAGATTAATTTACATGTATGAAGTGTGTGTAACGTTAGTGATGTTTTCTCAGAGTGTCATTTCGCATTGCTAGTTATTACATTATTACGTGTACGAACTGTGTGTAATGATATCTCAGAATGCCATTTTGCATCTATTGTATAATAATGCTTAAATATTTGTATCTGGAACTTCAGCATCAGTAGAACATGCCTGACTCTCCTCCACCAGTCATACTAGGAGAATGGTGTAATGCCTCCCATCAAAAAGAGAGCTGGCCCAAGCAAGCACAGACTACACCTGAAGCATGAGGACTTGCAGCGAGTGGTGAACTTCATCAACAACTACACAGAGGATAATGCAATAGTGTTACCAGGACGCCACCCAGGACACAAACTCTTTAGTGGAAAACTGCTGCCATCCCATGTGACAAAAGCAGCAGTGTGGCGTCTCTACAAGGAATCGATGGCAACACTTGGTATGTAAAATCTAAACACGTGTTGATTATTTAATTAACCTCCAACATGATTGGTACTACTTTTATTGATCTCACATCACACAGCTGGTTGGACTGAAGGATGGTACGGTGCTGGTGGAAAGCTATGGTTGGCAGCAACACCCTACTCAGTATTTCAGGTCATTGCCACAGATCAAGCAGTACAATCACTTCAGGTGAATATAATTTTCATTGCATGATATTATTTTTATCTAAACTTAGTGGAATGGGGTTTGTCATTATGGGGTATTTAATCAACTTTAGAATAAGACTGTAACCTAACAAAAGGTCAAAGGGACTGAATACTTTCCGAAGGCATTGTATTTACCACTATTTCATAAAATAAAAATCACCACCCTATTAACTCGTCTGCAGTAAAATCTAGTACTCCCAGGTACTTCTCTTCAGCTACCACCTACACATTAAAACCCACTACCCGGGACTCACTGCCACTAATTGTGAAAGGAGACGAAACTGGCTTCATTAAGGGCCGTAAAGTCATGCAACAATGTCAGGCGGCTTCTTAATGTAATTCAAGCCTACCAACAAAGTGCTACGGATGGTCTTGTGCTCTCCCTAGATGCTGAGAAAGCATTTGATCGTGTGGAGTGGTCTTACCTATTATTTGCTCTAAGTCAATTCAGTCTACGGGACAACTTTATAAAATGGGTGAAAGTTTTATATGATGATCCTCAGGCTGCTGTCCTTACTAATGGACTAAGGTCAAATAGCTTCTCTATACACAGAGGTACCAGACAGGGCTGTCCTTTGTCCCCTCTGATATTCATCTCTAGTCCCGAGACTTCAATTACATCTCTTATTAATATTATTGAATTATTCAGCGAATTCTCAGGCTACAAGATTAACCTAACTAAATCAGAGGCTTTGCCACTTGGTAGCCTACACTCTGTACCTAATACGTCTCCCCCTTCCCTTTTAAATGGTCTCCCTCAGGTTTCATGTATCTGGGTATATTTGTAATTCCTAAATTCCAGAAAATGTACAAAGCCAATTTTGTTCCCTTGTTTGATGCAATAAAACAGGATCTGGAGCGCTGGAACTCTCTCCCGATTTCTTGGTTGGGTAGAATATCCCTCTTGAAAATGAACATTTTACCTAGACTACTTTACCCAATCCAAATGATCCAAGTATTACTCTCCAATAAGGTAATAAAGGATGTAAATGGATGGCTGTTCCTTTATATGGAGTAAACGCAAGCCAAGACTTAAGATGGCAATATTGCAGCTGCCAAGTTCTATGGGCGGCTTGGACCTGCCCAATATCAGGTTCTACCAATGGTGTGCCCACCTTTGTTATTTTTCTGACTGGATCATAAATGACGACTCCTCTATTTGGTTAGACATTGCGAATTCTCTTTCAAAATACCCCTATATATACAGGATCTTTTATTTTTCAGAAGTTTCAAGTCTGTAGAAGATCACTGCAATAATCCCGTTACACTTAACACACTCAAAGTATGGAGGTCAGTTCAACACTTCCTGGGAAGGTCCAAACTAACCTCTGCTCTTACCCCAATTCTTAACAACCCAGATTTCAGTCCAGGATTGCTGGATGCTGGCTTTAACTTTTGGCTTAATAAGGGCATACGCAGACTAAATGACTTATTTGCTGATAAGATTTTATTGTCATTTGAGCAGATGGTCGGGAAATATCGACTCACAAAGCAGGACTTTTTCCGCTTCCTACAAGTAAGACATTATATTCTGAAGAGCACCACCTTAATTGGTAACCCTGATGTGTCTGTCATCGAAAGAATGCTTTATGATACTTAAGGTCCTTTTCTGCTGTCAACACACAGAGGGTGAAACAAGTGTGGGAGAAAGAATTGTCTGTTTCTATTGAGGAAGAGATGTGGGAGGACATTTGGAGATATGCAAAAACAATATCTATATGTAATCGTACTAGAGCAATCCAATTAAGAATAATACACAGATTGCATATATCCCCAAATCGCAGACATGATTTAAGCCCCACTTCCTCTTCCCCTCAGTGTCTTAAATGCAAAACTGATACAGGCACCCAAACACATTGTTTATGGTCATGTACCAAAAGATACTGGTCTGGTGTTCTGCAAGAAATTGAAAAGATCCTAGGGGTTGATCTAGAATTGGACCCAGTTTCTTTACTGTTAGGTCTCCCTAGTAGGCATGTTACTTCTGTGGGTAAAAGGAGGCTTTACAACATCCTTACCTTCGCAGCGAGGAAAAACATCCTTTTACAGGGGATTAGTGATAAGGTTCCTTCTATTAAAGATTGGCATAAGATACTATTTGAATGGGTGCCTCTGGAATATCTGACATGTACATTGCATTCTAAAACAGACCAGTTCTACAAAGTATGGGAACCTTATCTAAATGACCTAGAACCTGAGGTATCAGCTATTATGCTGCAAGGATTCTCTTAGAATGGCGGGGATCTATGTATTTCAGAACTACACTGTACGTTCCATGTGTGGAACCTAACCTCTTGGTTTAAACTGAGCTTTTTTGGTTAATTTCTGTTTAAAATGTATGTATTGAGAGACGCAATGATGGGGATGGGGTGAGAGAAGCACCGAGCGGGAAGAGGAAAATGGTGTACGTATGTGTGTATATGCATGTATATATGTATACGTAGGTATGTGTAAGTGAGTGCTGTTTTTTTTGTTGCTTTGTCTCCGTTGTTGTATCTCTTAATATGGGTGAAAATTGTGAAATTCCAATAAAAAATACTGTTACAAAAAAAAAACACTCCCCCATTCCACTACTTTGACCCTATCTGCTCCTGCACGATGCCAACGACCTGGGAGGACGGGACACCGCCCCTAAACACACCCTGTAACTCTTCTGAAGTCAAATCTCGTTTACTTAAATACTTCTCTGCAGCTGCCACCACAACAGCCTTTCTCTGTAGTTTATATTCCATTTCTGTGGTACAGTTGATAACCATTGCTATGATCGCTAAGAAGACAACCTTACTGAAGCATAACTCACTCGCTGGCCTATCCCTCTGTGCTGGCACAAATCTACTACTCACTGGGATCCTCTCAGTATCACTCACCCTTCACCCATCCTCCTCCTCTTTCTTCGCTGCCGCAGCATGTGAGAGACACCCTCTGCGCTACTCTGACCACTTCAACCTGCCTCTCTCACACCGGACACCGCTGATCTCCAGCAATAGGAGAACCCCTACTGTTTACACAACTTTATCCAGCCAAACTACACAATCCTCTGTCCCATGCCCTCCTGCACACTTCCCACATCTTGGAATTTCCCTCCTACACACTGCTACAACATGACCATGAACGTTGCACCTGAAACAGAGCAGTGGATTCTGCACAAAAGCTCTAACAGGATAACTAATACATCATAACATGACTTTGTCAGGCTCAAAACTCAAAAGGACTGACAATGACTCCTCTGTTTCACCGCTGGGTGGAAAAGGAGTTGCGGGTAGCTGAATCAGTGTGTAGTAGAGCTGAACAACAAGAGTCAAACTAGAGCTACTGTATGTCTAGAAGACCTTAAATCATAACTGATCACCTAATATTTCTCCTGACCATTAACTACATGTTGACTCTGTTGAGTAACTCAAGGAAAACCATCAACCAAACTGAATTAGAGATATACAATGATCAAAACCCTAAAGATGTATTATTCATTTGTGTTTTGAATAGTTAGAATTTAATCAAGATGATTAAAACATATACAATAAAGCCCCTAAACATTACCAATATATCCTCCCTCACACCACTGTGGTAGTTCCAGAGAGCAGCAGGTGAAGCAGGAGACTGGAGATGTCAGAGCTCTGGAGATCTCCCTTTAGATCAGTCAGTCAGCAGCATCAGTCCACACACAGACTGCAGTTATTAACCCTGACCACTGGAGAGACACAGAAATATACTATCTGTTATAATAACACAGTAATAACAATATGCTCCATTTGTAGATGTCTATAATTAATATATCAGTCCCCATTCAGCACTTATATCAGAAACCAGTAACAAAGTTATCATGTGTCTACATCACACAACAGGTATTAATAAAATTGGACTGTCTAGGAAGGCAATTTACATATAAGATACTTTGCATTGGCAGCACATGCTTCAGTGCTGGGAGTGTTTATAGCCCTGTGAGAGTTTAACACTTCATGACTGATAGCTGTCCTTCATGACAACAGAACTTCAACAATGGCTTTGATTATGAGATTCTTGTGGATATTGATGTTCTTAATTCAGGGTAAGACTATTGAATATCATGATCTGCAAATTATTTTTCTTATCAAAATATTAAATGTAAATTGCCTCTGTCTCAAAAAAGATTGAGATTCATGAACATGTAGACAAAACAAACACAGTTTAATGAACAATTCTTAAATGTCTCTGTTTCAGAATCCAGAGGACAGGTCACTGTGACACAGACTCCTACAGTGAAAACTGTTCTCCCAGGACAGAAAGTCTCTATGATCTGTAAAGCCAGCAGTAATGTGTATAGTAATTGTCACAATGGTCAGTCATCGGGCCATCAGTGTCTATCCTGGTACCAACAGAAACCAGGAGAAAAACCCAAACTAATGATGCTTCCAGGGAACACACTCCATTCTGGGACTCCATCTAGATTCAGTGGTAGTGGATCTGGGAGTGACTTCACTCTGACCATCAGTGGAGTCCAGGCTGAAGATGCAGGAGATTACTACTGTCAGAGTTACCACAGTGGTAATGTGTTCACACAGTGATACAGAGTCGTACAAAAACCTCCCTCAGTCAGACTGTACAGTGATTGTCCTTCTACAGCTGGGACCTACTGCAGGTGATGAGGGGAAGAAACAGTGACATGGAACACTGATCAGTAGAGGAGGTCATTTTTGAATATGTTTAGAAAGTATCATTCAGATCACATGTTCCTCATCATCATCATCATCATTATCTTTGTTATCAAGGTTGAGACTAGTTATATTTGTCATGGCCTGAAAGTTCACTTATAAAAGTTAGACGTTTTGAAAAGCATTTATTTGACATTTTTATTTAATTGGACTATTTTCCCAGATTAGTCTCATTGAGATTAAACATATATTTTACAAGAGATACCTGGTCAAAACAGCAGCACACAAAGTTGTACACAGATTTACAACATAAAACACAACGCACTACAGTTTAAAAACAGAAATGCACACATTGAGAAGGCAATAATTATTTATAGAGGTGTAGTGCATCTGGGGGTCAAAAACATTGACAGCCCCCCACACTTCATTGTCCACCATAGTTTTTACCCAAGCTAGAGTAGTCAGTCTACAGTCTACCCTAGCTACAGTAATCAGTCTACAGTCGACCCTAGCTACAGTAATCAGTATACAGTCGACCCTAGCTACAGTAGTCAGTCTACAGTCTACCCTAGCTACAGTAATCAGTCTACAGTCGACCCTAGCTACAGTAATCAGTCTACAGTCTACCCTAGCTACAGTAATCAGTCTACAGTCTACCCTAGCTACAGTAGTCAGTCTACAGTCTACCCTAGCTACAGTAGTCAGTCAACAGTCGACCCTAGCTACAGTAGTCAGTCTACAGTCTACCCTAGCTACAGTAGTCAGTCTACAGTCGACCCTAGCTACTCATTCAAAGAGAGGACCTCCTAGAAAGTTTTTTTTAACACAGCTATGTAAGGGCTTTAGGTACAGTCAACAAGATAGAGTCATGTGAGTGTAGATGATATTTGTAATTTGTCTGGTTGACAATGGAGGTACACAGGCCAAATGGGAGCTATTACCAGTCCAAATGCGAGTAAGAAGCAAAACAATAAGGCTAAGCAATAATGCATGAGGCCATGTGTTATGACATTTTTATCATTGCTGTGATATCGTCATAGCCTTGAGGCGAAGAACATGATCTGTGTCCAAAACATATGGCCTCGAGTATATTATTGCCTTTATACAAAGGCTTACCAGCATAAAAAAAATATATATATATATTTTATTTCCCAAACCATGCATTTCTCAACAAAACGTGATGCTACATTCACTAACACTGTTTGTCAAGTGACGTTTTAATCACATTTTCAATGTACCACATCAAAATAAATAAAAAATAATAAACCCCGATGCACAACCAATGTCCAAAAATGGCAATTTTGCTTAAACCATTGGCGCACATTGGAGCTAAAACAATGACGACATGCATACATAAAGTTCCAAAGTACTCCCATTTGTGGTAACTCACTACTCGTAGATATTGCCTCAGCAAAGTATAGTAGTTCTGTGCAGGTGTCCTCAATCGACAAGTGGATCTTGTGAGGACAAGATCCACAGCAAACACAGCTACCAAAACTCCGTAGCAGCAACAGACATCCCTGTGAAACCCAAACTCGTCAATCGTCCACAAGCAGTTCTCTCCAGGTCTCACACGATGATAGGCTAACCTCGAGGATGTCAAATGTCTCCACAATGCAAAGGCAACTTCAGTCTCCAATAAGTCTTCATTTTAATTAGACCTTTATTTAACTAGGCAAGTCAGTCAAGAACAAATTCTTATTTTCAATGATGACATAGGAACAGTGGGTGAACCGCCTTGTTCAGGGGCAGAACGACAGAGGTTTACCTTGTCAGCTCTGGGATTCAATCTTGCAACCTTTCGGTTACTAGTCCAACGCTCTAACCACTAGGCTACCTGCCGCCCCATTAACAAAATAATAATACTCTTTTATAAAAATAAAAAAAATCATGATTTCCCTTCAAAACTCTGGAGGTGTGTTTTTGTTCTCTCTTTATCTCCTTTAGTCGTTTTTCTTCACCAACGCCGATCACGTTTCTCCTCTACATCTTCCACTACCTTTTTCCCAGGCCTCCTGTTAACCAGGTCCACTATCCCATTGGCCACAACTTAACAAGCTACCTCATTGGCCAATACTTAACAAGATAAGTGAGAAACACATTTAAAAGTTAACCAACCTATTCACTTGTACATTAATAAAGAAACATTGCTTTTAAAAAAATGCATTAACACCATTACAAATCAAATAAACTCTATACACTATACTTCTTTTTACATGGGTATTACAGATGTTTATCCCCTTTTCTGACAGCCATTCCAGAATGCACTTCACTGCCCAGTTGGTCGGTCTTGATGTAGCTAGCTTCCTAATTCACTATTCTATGTCGTCTATAGCAGCGCTAATGTTACTGATTTCTGCATGACTAACATTAATGCTAGCCCCAGGTTGCTGGTCCACTTGCTCTTCTTCTTGTTTCATTTATTTCATATCCTGCTCCTCCTCTTCTTTTTGGCATCATTCTTCAAACATTAGTGGATGAAACACTACATTTAAAATCATCCATGACAAGATACAGGTGCTAAGACTAGTAGTTGTAAAAGTAATAGTGGTGGCGCGCTGATCCATTTGAGTAGAGAGCAGAGAAAGGAATCCGAAAATGTACTTAACTTTGTTTCAACAAGTCAAAATAAGTTTATATTACCCCTCAGATACCCTAAAATGTAAGAGGAGAAAGTGGAGAAAAAAGGGGCCTCGCCCATCTTTTTGTTCTGTTTCTATGGAGGCAACCCAGTTGTTCGTTATACAACAAACAAAAATATGAACGCAACATGTAAAGTGTTTCATGAGCTGAAATGAAAGATCCCAGAATTGTTCCATACGCACAAAAAGCTTATATTTCAACAACAACAAAAAATGACACAAATGTGTTTACATCCCTGTTAGTGAGCATTTCTGATTTTGCCAAGATTATCCATCCACCTGACAGGTGTGGCATATCAAGAAGCTAATTAAACAGCATGATCATTATACAGTTGCACCTTGTGCTGGGGACAATACAAGGCCACTCTAAAATGTGTCAAGATCTGTTTCTGTAAAAGAAAAAGCCCACTTTAAATCTTAGCTTCATATCAAGCTCATTCATATGTTTTCAAACGTTAAATCATTCTCAATCTGAATTACTAAAGGTATTTGTATGCAGGGATTATAGAACCATCTAATGAGTGAAGATGTAATCAATCTGAGACAATCTTACGAGAACATGAAAACTCTATGTATTTGGTTTTGCCCGCGTTAAGTATGAGTTTTGAATCAGTAAGGGCTTTCTGCACAGATGCAAAATCCCACTGTCACAGCTAGGTCAGCAGTCAGGGCTGTTACATAATAGTACATAATAGTATCATCCGCATATAGATGAATTATTTTTCTTTTTACAAATTGACCAATAACATTTACAGTGGGGGAAAAAGTATTTAGTCAGCCACCAATTGTGCAAATTCTCCCACTTAAAAATATGAGAGGCCTGTAATGTTCATCATAGGTACACTTCAACTATGACAGACAAAATGAAAAAAAAAATCCAGAAAATCACATTGTAGGATTTTTAATGAATTTATTTGCAAATGATGGTGGAAAATAAGTATTTTTTAAGTGGGAGAACTTGCACAATTGGTGGCTGACTAAATACTTTTTTGCCCCACTGTAAATTATTGTATGTTTTTAAACACAATTCCTGTCCATATGCAAAGCAATATCTACAGAAGTTAAACAAAAGGTGTTATGACCTCAACATTACTTCATAGTTACAATCACTTCAGCCCCCCAAAACAAGTCCTCATATGGACCTCAACCAAATGTCTGATTTAAATGGATGTGATCTTCTAACATTATATGAACTATTTTGATGAGCAGGTTACTGACTATTACATCTGTTAATGAGAAATCATGCTTGGCTCAAACATCAGACACATGTACTCTACAGATGGGAGGAGCTATGGGACGGACAGGCTCATCATAATGGCTGAAATGGAATGCATGTTGTGTTGATTTGATTCCATTCCAGCCATTACAATTATGCCATGTTCCTATTGCTCCTCCCACCAGCCTCCTCTGCACTACATACACAATCTACATGAAGTATAATACCCATTTTATCTGTAATTAATTCCATGGTGCCATATCATTTATGTCCCTCTCCCTGATTTCACCATAGAGGTTAAAACCAATCCACTCCCTCACATCTGACCTAGTACATGGTATTTCAGGTGGTGAAACTGTTCAACTGCTAGACTGGTAGCTGTGGGAGTGAAACTGAGATTTACATAGACAGGGCTGGGTGGTTCTGCTTGTCCCAGAATAGAGCAGTACTGTCACCAGATGTTCACTCTGTTCCCAGGGGGTTGGAGGTAGAGAAGACTCTATCTTGAAGATGTGATACTTTTAATATTAAGTGGACAAATGTATTGCATTTAAGCAAAATACATGAATGATCATATTGGTGAGAGCCAGACATATCGATCAAATGTTCAAATGCATTAGGGTCAGGGTTAGAGGGTCAGGGTTAGAGGGTCAGGGTTAGAGGGTCAGGGTTAGAGGGTCAGGGTTAGAGGGTCAGGGTTAGAGGGTCAGGGTTCTAGGTTTGAATCGGTTGATCCACTTCCATCTCTGACAAGTGGAAGCTAAAGAGGGGGGGTGCACTAAACAATGAGGTTTAGATCTGATAGTTTCAAAGAAACTGTGAATCTGGCTTGATTAATATGTTGCTGTATCATTCAACAACATTTAAGATTAAAGTCTATTTGGGTTTATTTAAAGAGACAATGAAAATATTTGTTCCAAAGGGAAATCTTTATTTTCATGTATTCATCAAAGCAAACATTCCTACAGCATCTAATTGTAATAAAACAGAACACATCAAATCTAACAATGATACAACCTCAGTCTACAGAGAGGATTGACACATGAACTCAAGCAAAGCCCTCTGTTAGTCTACATGTCAGAGATCAATAAGACAGAGAACATCTGATCTCAGAACAGAGTCAAAGCAGAGGAACCAGCAGCCTCTCTCCACAGGGGTGTGTGTCTGAGGGGTCCTATCCAGAACAGTCAGCCCTCCTCAGGGTCTTAGTGACCGGATTCTGGGATTTCTGCTGGGCTTCACAAGTCACCTCTCCTGCCTTGGTCCACTCCTGGGCAGTGAGAGTCAGGGTGCTGCTCCAGCTGTACAGGCCATCCTTCTCCAGGACCCTAGAACTGGTCTCCTGGTTCTTGTTGGTCCCGTCCACTTTCCAGCTCATGGTCCAGTCTGAGGGAAGCCCTTGTTGGCCAGACATGTCAGGGTGGCTGTTGTTGTACTGGACAGCTCCTCACTAGAGGGGGCAGGACGGTGAGGGTGGGGGCACTGTTACCTGGAACAAACAGAACACATCAACTGCAACTACTATGTCTAAAAGATTTATAAAAGCAATAGACATACAAATACATTGATTTGGAAATGCCTTTTAAATATAATGTAGTTAGATTGGTAAAGGTTTGAAGAAAACACTAAACATAATATGATAGATATACAATGCAGATTTATGAACAATATGAGTCAAGTGTAAGTGGTTATCTTTAGCGTTACTATTATGTCAGATATTTTAGGATTGTTCTGATCAGAATACTCAGACCATCTACAGTATATTAAGATAATCCAGAGGTTGTATACAGACATAAGACTCTTTTACAATGCAACAATAACCGGAATAACCAACACTTTAAGAGTTATAAAGTCTGCTCTCAAACAAATCAGACATACAAAAAAACCTACTATTTAACATTTTGATTGAATAAAATATTATTTGAAAGAAGGCTCAGTGTAAAGCAATAGAAAAATGCAATATATTTAAAATAAAGATTTATAAAATCGTAATATATTTAAGCAAGTTAAAAAAAAATGTAATCAGAAAGAAATATGAAGAGAGCTTGTTACTTACTTCCAACATCAAGTCTGGTTCCGCTACCAAAAGTGTACCACAGTGATACAATCCCTATTACTGCTGGTACAAAAACCTTCTGACTATTGGGGAAGCTGAATTTCTTTAGACTGTAGTTCAAATATCTAACTCTAATATGGTATGAATAATTGCCAAATATTGTTTTATCTTCTACATTTTAAAGGAAGTGTTTATTGTTTATTTTTTTCAACCTACTGTTTATTTTATAGTTTCGACTCGGTGCCGTGTGTTTATTCATACAACTAGTCTAAGATGTAGGCTAATCTCTAACATCTTTCAAAAATGCAAGTCAAATTTGATTAGATGTAATAACATTTATATTCTATTTGACCATAGTCTGTGAAGGCCTTGTACTGCTGGCCTTGTGTATTTTTTGTATTTAAATCCTCAATATTGAGGTTAAATGTATAGAGAAATTGAAACACAACATAAAAACGTGAATAAAACAGTTAATTTGGTGTTTACTTACTTCCAACATCAAGTCTGGTGCCACTACCAAAAGTCCACCACAGTGATACAATCACTATTACTGCTGGTACAAAAACCTCTCTGTGTTGTGTTACTGCAGCTGTTACAGTGAAGATCACTCATACAGAATCATAATCAACACAGATACACTTTAACATCTTCCAGGTAGAACAAACACTTCATAATTACATTTCTAGGGGTAGAAATATGAATTGTATCTTACATCCAGATAATAGTATTTGTTCCTTCCTCTGTGTATCAGGTTCTCCTAGTCTGGAGGAACAGTCCAGCATTAGATCAGTGTTGCTAGTATTCCTCCATATTGTCCATATGAAAGACAACAGCAGCAGCAGTAGTGATAGTGATCCATGTTGTATATTCCTTTATTAAACATGTTGATCTCAGATTTAACAGTGGAGGTAAAGTCACAGAGGACAGACAACACTACCAGAGGAATCCTACCAGCTTTAGTTTAGAGAAGTGTTCACTAACTGATTAGAGGAACTTACATGAGAGACCAAGCATGAGTGAACAGACAGTTCATTATATCTTATGTGGCAGGGTCTACAGACAATCACAATCACGGATTACAAAAAGAAAACCAGCCGTGTTGCGAATATCGACGCCTTGCTCCCAGACAAATTAAACAATCTCTTTCCTCACTTTGAGGACAATACAGTGCAACTGACACGGCCCGCTACCAAAGCCTGTGGGCTCTCCTTCTCCGTGGCCAATGTGAGTAAAACATTTACACGTGTTAACCCTCGCAAGGCTGCCGGCTCATCCCTAGCCGTCTCCTCAGAGCATGCGCAGACCAACTGGCTGGTGTGTTTACAGACATATTCAATCAATCCCTATCCCAGTCTGTTGTCCCCACATGCTTCAAGATGGCCACCATTTTTCCTTTTCCCAAGAAAGCTAACTGAACTAAATGACTATCGCCCCGTCGTCATGAAGTGCTTTGAGAGACTAGTCAAGGATCATATCACATCCACCCTACCTGACACCCTAGACCCTCTCCAATTTGCTTACCGCCCCAATAGGTCCACAGACGATGCCATCACACTGCATACTGCCCTATCCCATTTGGACAAGAGGAATACCTATGCAAGAATGCTGTTCATTGACTACACCTCAGCATTCAACTCTATAGTACACTCCAAACTCATCATTAAGCTAGAGACTCCGGGTCTCGACCCCGCCCTGTGCAACTGGGTCCTGGAATTTCTGACGGGCCGCCCCCCAGGTGGTGAAGGTAGGAAACAACATATCCACTCCGCAGATCCTCAACACTTGGACCCCACAAGGGTGCGTTCTCAGCCCTCTCCTGTACTCCCTGTTCACCCATGACTGCTTATGCATGCATGCCTCCAACTCAATCATCAAGTTTGCAGACGACACTAGAGTGATAGGCTTGGTTACCAACAACGACGGGACAGCCTACAGGGAGGAGGTGAGGGGCCTCGGAGTGTGGTGTCAGGAAAATAACCTCACACTCAACGTCAACAAAACAAAGGAGATGATCGTGGACTTCAGGAAACAGCAGAGTGAGCACCTCCCCCCATCCACATCGACAGGACAGTAGTGGAGAAGGTGAAACATTTTAAGTTCCTCTGTGTACACATCACGGACAAACTAAAATGGTCCACCCACACAGACAGCGTGGTGAAGAAGGCGCAACAGCGCCTCTTCAACCTCAAGAGGCTGAAGAAATATGGCTTGTCACCAAAAACAGTCACAAACTTTTACAGATGCACAATCAAGAGCATCCTTTCGAGCTGTATCACCGCCTGGTACAGCAACTATGGAGGGTAGTACGGTCTGCAAAATGCATCACCGGGGGCAAACTACCTGCCCTCCAGGACACCTACACCACCTAATGTCACAGGAAGGCCAAAAAGATCATCAAGGACAACAACCACCCGAGCCACTGCCTGTTCACCCTGCTATCATCCAGAAGGCGAGGTCAGTACAGGTGCATCAAAGCTGAGACCGAGACTGAAAAACAGCTTCTATCTCAAGGCCATCAGTCTGTTAAACAGCCATCACTAACATAGAGAGGCTGCTGCCAACATACAGACTCAATCTCTGGCCACTTTAATAAATGGATCACTAGTCACTTTAAATAACGCCACTTTAATAATGTTTACATGTCCTACATTACTCATCTCATATGCATATACTGTATTGTATACCATCTACTGCATCTTGCCTACGCCGCACAACCATCGCTCATCCATATATTTATACATACATATTCAACTTCAACTTACTCTCAAAATAGTTCATTTAACACACAGCACTACTGATATTATTTGCTATTATACTGTAACATTCAGCTCTAAAACACTAATGTTTCCAGAACTAGCTTCATGTGGGGACTTTCAAGACCTTTACAATGGCTTCTCCTGTCTCTAGATGCTACACTGACTTTTCCGGGAAGGGTGTCGACCTGGGCTACCCTGCAGGTGTACACCTCTCCCTCTTCCCAGCGTGCCTTGCTCAGGGTCAGGTTGCTGCGGCTGTGAAAGACACCATTCTTTTCCTCTGTGGTGGTCAGGACCCCTCCATCACCTCTGCCCTGACCACCTCCCAGATCACCAACACCTCCTCGGGGCAATAGCAGCTCAGCAGGCAGGCCAGTGTGGCCGAGACCCCAGAGAGCAGCTCAGAGGACAGGGGGAGCAGAGACACTGTGGGCCTGACAGAAGAACCAGCTAGAGGAGAGGAGAGAGGAGGTTCAGCTACTACTAATAATGTTTAATGGGAGAGGCCGTACATAAACCTCCCTCAGTCAGACTGTACAGTGACTGTACTGCTACAGCTGGGACCTACTGCAGGTGCTGAGGGGAGGAGAGGATCCAGTATAACGACACAGGGTGTAGTAGAGCTGAACAACATGAGAGTCAAACTAGAGCTAGAAGACCATTACTGATCACTAAATGTTTCTCCTCACCATTAACTACATGTTGACTCTGTTGAGTAATTCAAGGAAAACCATCAACCAATCTGAATAGAGATATTGTGCAATGATCAAAACCCCTAAAGATGACTTGTGTTTTGAATAGCAAAATGATTCAAACACATACAATAAAGCCCCTAAACATTACCCATACATCCTCCCTCACACCACTGTGGTAGTTCCAGAGAGCAGCAGGTGAAGCAGGAGACTGGAGATGTCAGAGCTCTGGAGATCTCCCTTTCAGATCAATCAGTCAGCAGCACTACAGTCCACACAGACTGCAGTTACTGAGCCTGACCACTCGGGAGAGAATGAGAGCAGATACTGTCTGATCTAATAACACATTAATAACAATATGCTCCATTTGTAGATGTCTACAATCAATACATCAGTCCCCATTCAGCAGGTACTGTATATCAGAAACCCTGTCAGTGATTACATAGCTATCATGTTTCTACATCACATCACACAACATTTATTAATAAAATCTGGAAGACTATTTAAGTGAAAAAGCCAGAGGAGGTGTTGTATATGGCCAATATACCATGGTTAAAGGCTGTTCTTAAGCACGACTCAACGCGGAGTGTCTGGACACAGACCTTAGCCTGGCATATTTGCCATATATCACAAACCCCTGAGGTGCTTTATTTATGTTATAAAATGGTTACCAAAATAATTAGAGCAGTAAAAATAAAAGTTGTTTTCATACCCATGGTATACGGTCTCATAGACCACGGCTGCCAGCCAATCATCGCTGAGCGCTCGAACACCCCAGTTTATAATTACATATAAGACACTTTGATTTGAGATAACATAACATGATTATAACCCACTTAAACAATCTAAGGTTCTGTCAAGTTATAACCTCTCTCCTGCCACACCCGGCTAGAACCTTCCAGAACCTTCCCAGCCTATGATTGAGCCCAGATGAGGCTTGTTTACCAATCAAGGCCATGACTGGCTGGACAATGAGCCTCAACCATTAAAATGCTGCTGTTCACACAGAACCCTTCAACTACAGTATCCATGTGGCATCAAAAAGTATATTTGCATAGTAAGGACACTTTGCATAGACAGCACATGCTTCAGCGCTCTAAGAGTGTTTATAGCCCTGTGTGTTTTACATTTCATGTCTGAGAACTGTCCTTGATGATAACAGAACCCACAACAACCATGACTTTTAACACCTTCTTCATCTGGATATTTGCCCTGTGTCTCCAAGGTAAAATATTTAACAGAAAATGACCTGGACCTTATTAACAATAATATATAGAATCTCCTTACAGTTGATGTTAAAATGATGCATTGGAGAAATGTATGAGAGATGGAATGTTAATGATACATGCCATCTCTGTTTCAGAGACCAGAGGGCAGTACACTGTGTCTCAGACTCCTGCAGTGGAAACTGTTTCAGTGGGTCACTCAGTCAGTCTCAGCTGTAAGACCAGCAGTGCTGTATACAGTGACTTCTTTGGACAGAGGTTGGCCTGGTACCAACAGAAACCTGGAGGAGCTCCTAAACTCCTAATATACTTAGCTAAAACCCTTCAGTCTGGGACTCCATCTAGATTCAGTGGTAGTGGATCTGGGAGTGACTTCACTCTGACCATCAGTGGAGTCCAGGCTGAAGATGCAGGAGATTACTACTGTCAGAGTTACCACAGTGGTGATGTGTTCACACAGTGATACAGAGACGTACAAAAACCTCCCTCAGTCAGACTGTACAGTGACTGTACTGATACAGCTGGGACCTACTGCAGGTGCTGAGGGGAGAAGATGATCCAGTATAACGACACAGGGTGTAGTAGAGCTGAACAACAATATCTGTCTGATAACTCTAAGCTGTTAGATCATATTCAGTCATTATCCCATGTGTTCCTTACCACATTTTAACTCATTATTATTGAGTATCTCATGGAGAAACAGGAAACCATCTATCTACAAAATGGTTCAAATCTTCCAAAACAGCCTTCCTTACTTCAGACCGTTTGGAAATTGTATTTCTAAGATGTAGAAAAGGTGCTGAGTTTCATGTACTGTAATTATGGTCTACAAAGTCCCAGTGTGTCTGATCAGAGACACAGGAGAGGAGGGAGGGAGCTGAACTCAGGAACAGAGTCAGGAACAGAGTAGTAGTCCTGCACATTGGAGCCCCTCTTCCCACAGTGTTAGTCCAGCAGTCCAGTAGTCCAGTATTTACAATATTAAATCATTTGTTGGCTGTTTACATTTGTCTTATTTCACATATGTAAAAGTGTCTATTATGCACAGGTGAATTGTAAAATATGTTTTGGTATATGGTACTCTTAGCCAGGGATCAGCCATTACTGAGGGCAACCCTAGAGAATTTAGGGTTAAGTGCCTTGTTCAGGGGCACATCAAAAGATTATTTCACCTAGTCAGCTCGGAGATTTAAACCACCAACCTTTTGGTTACCTGACCAATGCTCTTAACCGCTAGGTTACCTGCCACACTAATTACCATGAACACTAAGCAACAGACACAATTATACACACTGAGTGTACAAAACATTAAGAACACCTGCCCTTTCCATGACATAGAACTGAACAGGTGAATCCAGGTGAAAGATATGATCCCTTATTGATGTCGCATGTTAAATCCACTTCAATTAAAGATTAAAGGGGAGGACACAGGTTAAAGATGGATTTTCAAGCCTTGAGACAATTGAGACGTGGATTTTGTGTCAAGAACTGCAACGCTGCTAGACAATCAGCCTCAACCTTTAAAAAATTGCTGCTCACACAGATCTCTCCAATGGAAAGACTGCATGAATTTGAACCAGGAAGATTTTTCGTTGGATGCTATCGGTCCGAAACGTGGGCACAAAGCAACAAGCTACCCCATGAGCAAACACGCTCAATTCCATACACGATTATATGAAATTGCATATTTCAGGCTGGCTTCAAGGTTTGGGTGGCGGTGGTTGAGTAACACTGGGCTGTGACTGGAGCAGAGATGGATAAAAAGGTAGTGTCACACGGAATGACGCTTTTGAGACGAAGCAGGTACGGGGAATAAAACAGGTAATTATAACGGACAGGAACAGCGTCAGAAACAAATTCAAAAGACAAAAACAATACAATGCAGCAGCGGGGAACAGAGCTGGGGAACTGACAAATATAGGGGAGGAAATCACAGGTGATAAGTGAGTCCAGGTGTGTCCAATAACGCTGAAGCGAGTGACGAGGGAGGGCAGGTGTGAGTGATGATGGCAGGAGCGTGTGGTGCAGGGTAATCTGGCGCCCTCAAGCACCAGGGGAAGGGAAGAGCGGGAGCAGTTGTGACAGGTAATGAATGGGGTTAGGAGTTGAGGTGGACGGAATGGAGTGTAGTGGCGGAGTGGAAAAAGGTGGAGGTATAGTAAGAGTAAAGGTTAAGAAGATGAGGAAGCCTGAGTAGAGTAGAGTAGTGTAATGGAATTTTAATATTTGTCCTTTTCTTCTAACTAATTTCTGTGTTCTATTTATGTGCTGTTCTATAAACCAATTTCTGTGTGCATGCAAGTGGCTGACTGAACGAATCCTCACTATTAGTAGCTGCAATTTGGCAGTATGCCCAGACCTTGTTTTGAAAACGAGAATGAAAGATATCTCAGTTTCAAAGTCTCAGATTAGAGAGAAGAAGTCTTGTGAGATATTTGTCTGTCACATGTTATGAACCAGTATTGGTCGGTCACATGAATGAAACAAAACAGTAATGATTCATTAATTATGTTAAATCATGTTAAATCTGTGTATAGCCGTATATAAGACAAATGCTGGGACTGCCCAGGGAGAGCTCCTGATTGACATGAGTACTACGGTGTATTGAGTTGGTTGGAATCGCTCCAGCGCGCTGACAATAAACAATGATTCATTTAAGATTGACTTTGAGTGTCCCTGTGTAAGAATTTCCACAACAATAGGGATGGGGGAGGTTCGGTTCCCAGTTTTGTACTGAGAGAAGTGGAGTTCAAGGTGTTGGTGAAATTTAAGGATCAAGATGGAGTCACGGCGGTGAGTCTGATCGTGTTGACTAGGGATTTGGAGAGTAATGTAGGAGAGGTTAACTCTGCAAAAGTTCTTTGTGATGGAAGTTTGGTGGTGGTGTGTTTCAATGTTAAATAGTATGAGAAGGAGCTCAAACTCAAGCAGGTATGCAAACGTTTGGTTGATAGTAGCATGCCGGATCAAACTGGGCGGAAGTGGGTGAAGGGAGTTATTACATGAGTTCCAGAAATTGTTAACATAGCAAAGCCCCTCCAGATAACACGAGATGGGAAGAAGGTGGGGGAGAACATACAGTGGAAGTCGGAAGTTTACATACACTTGGGTTGGAGTCATTAAAACTCATTTTTCAACCACTCCACAAATTTCTTGTTAAACAAACTATAGTTTTGGCAAGTTGGTTAGGACATCTAATTTGTACATGACACAAGTAATTTTTCCAACAATTGTTTACAGTCAGATTATTTCACTTATAATTCACTGTATCACAATTCCAGTGGGTCATAAGTTTACATACACTAAGATGACTGTGCCTTTAAACAACTTGGAAAATTCCAGAAAATGATGTCATGGCTTTAGAAGCTTCTGATAGGCTAATTGATATAATTTGAGTCAATTGGAGGTGTACCTGTAGATGTATTTCAAGGCCTACCGCAACATTGTAGACCTCCACAAATCTGGTTCATCCTTGGGAGCAATTTCCAAACGCCTGAAGGTACCACATTCATCTGTACAAACAAGAGTATGCAAATATAAACACCATGGGACCACGCAGAAGTCATACCGCTCAGGAAGGATACGCGTTCTGTCTCCTAGAGATGAACGTACTTTGGTGCGAAAAGTGTAAATCAATCCCAGAACAACAGCAAAGGACCTTGTGAAGATGCTGGAGGAAACAGGTACAAAAGTATCTATATCCACAGTAAAACGAGTCCTATACCAACATAACCTGAAAGGCCGCTCAGCAAGGAAGAAGCCACTGCTCCAAAACGGTTTGTAACTGCGCATGCGGACAAAGATCGTACTTTTTGGAGAAATGTCCTCTTGTCTGATGACACAAAAATATAACTGTTTGGCCATAATGACCATCATTATGTTTGGAGGAAAAAGGGGGAGGCTTGCAAGCCGAAGAACACCATCCCAACCGTGAAGCAAGGGGGAGGCGGTATCATGTTGTGGGGGTGCTTCGCTGCAGGATGGACTGGTGCACTTCACAAAATAGATGGCATCATGAGGAGGGGAAATTATGTGGATATATTGAAGCAGCATCTCAAGACATCCGCCAGGAAGTTAAAGCTTGGTCGCAAATGGGTCTTCCAAATGGACAATGACCCCAAGCATAGTTCCAAAGTTGTGGCAAAATGGCTTAAGGACAACAAAGTCAAGGTATTGGAGTGGCCATCCAAAGCCCTGACCTCAATCCTATAGAAAATTTGTGGGCAGAACTAAAAAAGCATGTGAGCAAAGAGGCCTACAAACCTGACTCAGTTACACCAGCTCTGTCAGGAGGAATGGGCCAAAATTCACCCAACTTATTGTGGTGAAGCTTGTGGAAGGCCCCCCGAAATGTTTGACCCAAGTTTAACAATTTAAAGGCAATGCTACCAAATGCTAATGAAGTGTATGTAAACTTCTGACCCACTGGGAATGTTATGAACGAAATAATAACTGAAATAATTATTATTTCGACTACTATTCTGACATTTCACATTATTAAATTAAAGTGGTGATCCTAACTGACCTAAGCCAGGGAATCTTTACTAGGATTAAATGTGAGTTTAAATGAGTTCAAATGTAATTGGCTAAGGTGTATGTAAACTTCTGACTTCAACTGTACATACATTTTACATATACATTTTTCATACAAATGTTGCATGCACATTTTACACACATGGTGCTTTTATATAAAGCAGTCACATAACAATAATACATTACCAAACATAATGTCACGTTCTGACCTTAGTTTCTTTGTTTTGTCTTTGTTTTAGTATGATCAGGGCGTGAGTTGGGGTGGGCAGTCTGTGTTCTTTTTTCTATAATTTGGGATTTCTGTGTTTGGCCTGGTATGGTTCTCAATCAGAGGCAGCTGTCAATCGTTGTCCCTGATTGAGAACCATACTTAGGTAGCCTGGTTTCACCTTTGAGTTGTGGGTGATTGTTTTCTGTTGTGTGTTTTCACCAGCCAGAACTGTTTTCGGTCGTTCTCGTTGTTATTTTGTTATTTCTGTGTTCACTTAATAGATATGGACACATACCACTCTGCACCTTGGTCCTCCTCTTATTCCACCACCGACGACCGTTACACATAAACTCTTTATTCCCAATCCTCAGCCACACTACCCACCTATTTCCATAGTCCACCCTTGTTTGGTTTCCATGTGCCATATATTTTTCAATTGTGCTGTGATGTTTTACATCATTTCTTTACCTTTCTAATCGTAAAGTATCCACAGATTGTGAGCTAAAGATAAAAACCTTTCCTACGAGTGTTATATTACTTTTTGACTGACTATGGCTTTCCAAATCACCCAACACTGCTATTTGTAAGGTTCATTTTAAGTGCAGGTTGTGATTTTTTAACCATTCCAGAACCGGTGACAAGAAACAAGCTACATAGGTGAAATACCAGAATAAATTATCTAGTGATTCTGTCTCTTCACAGTAAAATCTACAGAGCTGAGATTGTTGTATGCCCCATATATATATAGCATTCTGTTGGTGGAAGGAAATGTCCTTAATAATTTAAATTGAAAAACTCTGTGTTGAATTACGTGTAGTTTTTTATACCAGTTTATAAACCATGTACTATGGAATTTGTACATCGAAAATCTCTTCCCATGTATTTTGCAACCTGTATGCCGCAACTGTCAACATTTGTGTCCTTAAATGAAAACGGGTATATTTTTATATTTATGCCAATTCCTTTCAGCCAATTTGTATCTTTAATATATGGCAGGCTGTTACATTCCCCAGTTTCTGTGTTGTAGTTGGTGTATTTGCATGTGTGTATTTCAGGAAATGGATTCCTGAAATCCCCCAAGCAGCTGATTGGTCGACTCCATGGCTAATTGGAGCTGACCCCGCCCCCTCGTCAGGATACAGCTGTATCCGATTAGACTCCTTCTGAAGCTATATAAAAGCCAGTGTTCTGTTCAGAAGAGATATAGATTGCAGAGAGATTATTGTAGAATGCATTGAGAGAGGAGGCTGATGGCTGTAGGTAATTTACTGTGTTAGTTGTTGCTGGGAGAAGTTGGTATGTTCTGTGTGAGTTTGTTGCTCAGTCAGACAGAGCCTATTTGATGTCCTGTGTTTCTCAGTGTGAAATTGTTAATAATAAAATTTGTGAAATTGTTAATAATATTCTGTTTCATTTGTTCCCGGGGGGGAAGGGGAAGGCACTTATGGAGTGCTTAGGCAAGAGGCCCGCGGGCATACATATACCTTTAGTATATTCACTGTCTAGGCACACTAGGTAAGACCTGGGCGGACCACCCCCTTGTATTTTGGTTAGGGAACCAGGTGGTGCTAAGTTAGATAGGTCGGCAGGTTAGATAGGAGAGGGGGGCTTTGACATTTACTTTCTTAGCTTTGGTTCCGTCCAGCCCCTTTTCCCCATATTACCGTGTGAAGGAATAAATTCCTAGTAAACGGTAAATTCTCTGCCTATTGTCATCCTTACTCGCACCTACAGTCCATACATCTATCACTTCACGGAGAGTTGAATTATAGCAGGGTGTTGCGTTCCCTCTTCATAGAGGCGTGCGTAACATAATGGGGGCTCACCCGGGATCATTCCATTAAACCCACCAGACCCTGCTGCTCTGAGCTCTCTGTGGTTAGTGATTGAGGTGTGATGGTTGGTTGTGAGTTTGGATGACTTGTTTAGTTTTTGTGTCCAGTAGATTGCTGTGTACAAGATGGCTGCCTCAGCCATATCCAAGTTTTTTGAAGCGCCCTCTATTGATTGTTTGGTGAGGTTTCGTAAAGTAGACCTTTTTTAGCTGTAGCTGCCAATTATGGATTCGTTATCCCTGAGAGAGCCCTAAAGGCTGAGCTTTTGGTGCTCGTCAGGGAGGGTTTAGTGAGAGAACGAATTCTCTCATCACAAGAAGAGGAGACGGGTAGACCATCCGATGCCAAGTCGGAGGACAGGGCGGAGGAAGGGTAGGCTCGTACCCCATTTACCTTGCCTCGATTTGATCCTTTATCTTCAGCTTCAGGTCGTTCAGGTGGGACCACTAGGCTGAAGGTGAGGCTGGCCCGTTTAGAAATGGAGCAAAAAGGTAAAGAGAGACAGATGCAGTTTGAACTTGAAATGAGGAAAATAGAAGCCGACAAGGAGGTGAGGATCTGACAACTAGAGCTAGATGCTGGCTCCAGTGCGACTCCACAAACTGCTTATCATCAAGTCCACTTTGATGTAAGTAGAAATATTGCTTTAGTCCCTCCATTTCGAGAGTCGGAAGTTGATTCCTATTTCTCGGCGTTTGAGCGTGTGGCAGCTGCGCTGCATTGGCCACTCAAGGTTTGGCCGCTCCTGTTGCAATGTAAAGTGTCTGGGAATGCCCAGGAAGTAGTAGCTGCTCTCTCCCTGGAAGACAGTTTACACTATGATACAGTTAAAGCTACCATGTTGCTGGCTTATGAGTTGGTGCCTGAAGCTTATAGGCAGTGCTTGTTACTGGAATTAAATTCCTACATGTTTTAAAACCCAATTAAATTTAGCACTCTGTCCACTCCTAAGAACTTGTTTATTTTTTTTATTTTTTACCTTTATTTAACCAGGCAAGTCAGTTAAGAACATAATCTTATTTTCAATGACGGCCTGGGAACAGTGGGTTAACTGCCTGTTCAGGGGCAGAACGACAGATTTGTACCTTGTCAGCTCGGGGGTTTGAACTCGCAACCTTCCAGTTACTAGTCCAACGCTCTAACCAGTAGAACGGCTACGCTGCCGCCCCACAACTTTACATATACTGTACATATGAGATGAGTAATGAAGGGTATGTAAACATTATATTAAGTAGCATTGTTTAAAGTGGCTAGTGATATATTTTACATCAATTTCCATCAATTCCCATTATTAAAGTGGCTGGAGTTGAGTCAGTGTGTTGGCAGCAGCCACTCAATGTTAGTGGTGGCTGTTTAACAGTCTGATGGCCTTGAGATAGAAGCTGTTTTTCAGTCTCTCGGTCCCTGCTTTGATGCACCTGTACTGACCTCGCCTTCTGGATGATAACAGGCAGTGGCTCGGGTGGTTGTTGTCCTTGATGATCTTTATGGCCTTCCTGTGACATTGGGTGGTATAGGTGTCCTGGAGGGCAGGTAGTTTGCCCCCGGTGATGCGTTGTGCAGACCTCACTACCCTCTGGAGAGCTTTACGGTTGTGAGCGGAGCAGTTGCCGTACAAGGCGGTGATACAGCCCGACAGGATGCTCTCGATTGTGCATATATGGAGAAGTTTGTGAGTGCTTTTGGTGACAAGACGAATTTCTTCATCCTCCTGAGATTGAAGAGGCGCTGCTGCGCCTTCTTCACGACACTGTCTGTGTGGGTGGACCAATTCAGTTTGTCCATGATGTGTATGCCGAGGAACTTAAAACTTACTACCCTCTCCACTACTGTCCCATCAATGTGGATAGGGGGGTGCTCCCTCTGCTGTTTCCTGAAGTCCACAATCATCTCCTTTGTTTTGTTGACATTGAGTGTGAGGTTATTTTCCTGACACCACACTCTGAGGGCCCTCACCTCCTCCCTGTAGGCCGTCTCATTGTTGTTGGTAATCAAGCCTACCACTGTAGTGTCGTCCGCAAACTTGATGATTGAGTTGGAGGCGTGCATGGCCACGCAGTCATGGGTGAACAGGGAGTACAGGAGAGGGCTCAGAACGCACCCTTGTGGGGCCCCAGTGTTGAGGATCAGCGGGGTGGAGATGTTGTTACCTACCCTCACCACCTTGGGGCGGCCCGTCAGGAAGTCCAGTACCCAGTTGCACAGGGCGGGATCGAGACCCAGGGTCTCGAGCTTGATGACGAGCTTGGAGGGTACTATGGTGTTGAATGCCGAGCTGTAGTTGATGAACAGCATTCTCACATAGATATTCCTCTTGTCCAGATGGGTTAGGGCAGTGTGCAGTGTGGTTGAGATTGCATCGTCTGTGGACCTATTTGGGCGGTTAGCAAGTTGGAGTGGGTCTAGGGTGTCAGGTAGGGTGGAGGTGATATGGTCCTTGACTAGTCTCTCAAAGCAGTTCATGATGATGTAAGTGAGTTCTACAGGGCAGTAGTCATTTTGCTCAGTTACCGTAGCTTTCTTGGGAACAGGGACAATGGTGGCCCTCTTGAAGCATGTGGGAACATCAGACTGGGATAAGGATTGATTGAATATGTCCGTAAACACACCAGCCAGCTGGTCTGCACATGCTCTGAGCGGCTGGGGATGACAGCTGGGCCTGCAGCGTTGCGAGGGTTAACACGTTTAAATATTTTCCTCACCTCGGCTGCAGTGAAGGAGAGTCTGCAGGTTTTGGTTGCGGGCCGTGTCAGTGGCACTGTATTGTCCTCAAAGCGGGAAAAAACGTTTTTAGTCTGAATGGGAGCAAGACATCCTGGTCCGTGACGGGGCTGGTTTTCTTTTTGTAATCCATGATTGACTGTAGACCCTGCCACATACCTCTTGTGTCTGAGCCGTTGAATTGTGACTACTTTGTCTCTATACTGACGCTTAGCTTGTTTGATTGCCTTGCAGAGGGAATAGCTACACTGTTTGTATTCGGTCATGTTTCCGGTCACCTTTTCTTGGTTAAAAGCAGCGGTTCGCGCTTTCAGTTTCTTCTCCATCGCTCGTTGTGTTGATTTCATCATGTCCATTTGGTGATGTTTTCTCACTGTTGCAAATTCACTGTGCATTTGCAATATGGTTCAATGGGCATTTACCATCACGAATTTGGCATGCTCAAAAATCCTGCAGGAATGTGAAATTGACTGGCCCGATGAACTCGGGATAGCTGGGCAGTGATTCTGGTTCCTCTCCATCGCTCGTTGTGTTGATTTCATCATGTCCATTTGGTGATGGTACCTCACTGTTGAAACATATTGGAAATTGACAAAAGTCACCAGCAAGTCACCGTCCATCAGTCAATTAGATATCATTCTGACACCAAACCAGCTTTTTCCAACTCGTTTAGAAGCCAACGATCACATACTTCAGAGCTGGCCGAAAATTCACAACGCCTTCTGTTCAAACCATAATAAAAACGTAAAACACGTAGTTACGTTCTAGCTGCAGGTCCAGTTCTGACATTATGTGTAGGCCTATCTGAAGCGACCCCGAATCCCAAGTTTCGACTCGATAGGTCATTTGGTGCCCGAGCAAGACCTTAATTGGTGCTGAAAATCAGACATTAACATTGGGGTCCATCTATATGGTCTGAGGCGGTTGCAATGCACCTAGTCTTGTGACTCTGGGACATTTCTAAATGTCGGCATTTTCGTGATGCAAAAATGAATTGAAGTTATTGCAAATGTACAAGGTTGTTTCTCAGTCCGAGAACCTTCTAGAGCGACATAACTCACCACGCACTATTGACCTGAGCTCTAGAACAGTTTTCTAAAGTTTCAGAACTCTAGGTCTGACGGTTCTTTTTTAACTTGAACAAAGGTAACTATTGCAGGCACTGTCTATCTCTACGCACCCCAATATGTCCCTCCTTCCAAGCTGTGTGTGTGTGTGTGTGATTTAGTTTTTCTTTTAAATTTTATGGGAGACATGACTGATTTACAGTTCATGAGGGTTGCCTAATCGTACATATGAAATTTTGGAAAGATCTGACTTTTTTAACCCTTCAAAACAGCCCCTGTGACACCAATTATGGCACTTCCGGTTGGCACAGGAAGCTAACAGTAAAGACATATCCTCATTGAGGTATGCTTTTACAGAATCCTGAGTTTTTCGTCTTTACGTTAAAAACTGACTGATTTACACAGGGTTGAATGCACTATTTCTATCAAACTGCAGGTTGGGTATGGAAAAACACTTTTAGGGTGATTTTAACCACTTCCGGTTGCTTCAGGAAGCTTAGTATCGACACAGGTAGGCCGCATTCGACTGTCATCGAAGACAGGTTCATAAGGCATTCATAACCCACATAGGCTTCAGGTTGACTTGAGAGGAGCAGGCAATGTATTCCTATGGGGAGAGAAGTCATTGTAATCTGTGAGATCAAAAAAGCTTGATTAACTGTTAAGGGTTAATGCCACACGGTCAAGGTTAGGCTTGCACAGATCGGTAGGACCTCAGGAACGTACCTGAGGTTGAATTGTGCTTGTCACCCAAAAGCAAATTACATTTAGGGACAGGCTTCATTTTGGGCCTTTTTTTCTTCAAGGTCGCTGCACTCAGAGCGAGCTAAGGTCAAGCGGGCATCTCGTTGAACTCGGCCTTGAGAATATGGAAATGCCATTGCAGGCTCTGTGTGTCTTTAAGCACCACACTTTGTCATTCCATCCTTGCTGTGTGTGTGTGTGTGTGTGTGTGTGTGTGTGTGTGTGTGTGTGTGTGTGTGTGTGTGTGTGTGTGTGTGTGTGTGTGTGTGTGTGTGTGTGTGTGTGTGTGTGTGTGTGTGTGTGTGTGTGTGTGTGTGTGTGTGAGAGAGAGAGAGAGAGAGAGAGAGAGCTTTTCTTTGACATCTGTTATGAGAAATGACTGACTTACAGTTCATGAGGGTTGCCTAATCACACATATGAAGTTTTGAAAAGATCTGACCTTTTTAACCCTTCGAAACAGCACCTATGACACCATTTTAAGGCACTTCCGGTTTACACAGGAAGCTGAAAGTGAACACATATCCTCCTTGGGGTAGGCAATTATAGAATTTTGAGTTTTAGTCCTTACGTTAAGAACTGACTTATTTACGGAGGGTTTAGTGAGTGTGTGTTATTTCAGAAAATCACAGAAATCTCGCAGAGCTCCGAAGCACTCTTTAAAAAGATTTGTATGAACACGCTCCAACTGGATCTGTAACTGTTTAAAACAAAACACCTATTTTTGAACATCACCAATATGACATTGTATGATTTCTCTTAAATGACGATAGATAAATGTCTGGTTCTTTTTTTATTGACACCGTAGGTTCCTGTACTTTGACGTGAAGCGGAAAAATTATTGCTCTATTTTCATTTTGGACCTTTAATCCCAGAAAAATGGCCATAACTCAAAAACCTTTGAGGCCTAGACGCCATCTTGTTCGGGGCCGACTGCCCATTATGCCAAACCTATGCTCACCAAGTTTCGTCTTCGAAGTCTTTTCCGTTTAGGAGATAAGGCCACGTTATGATTCGTGATGTTTTGTACATTTGCAATATGATTCCATTCGCCCTCTTGTGGGATTTACCGGGACAGCGGAAAAATGACCAACATTTGAATATTTTATAAAACGGAAACCGAATGTCAGAGAGAGTTAATTTGATGACTTCCTGGTAGATCCGGCCCTGCCGCACGGCCCGACGCTGTCCGCAAATTTTACAAACGTTTTCAGGCATCTAGTAAGGGACCGTACATTTGCAATGTGAACTTTCTCACTAACCATATGGCAAGCGTCAAAATGTTCCCTTAAGGTATGGGAGTGGTGCGCGATGTGCCCGTCTCTGGAGCCTGACCAGAAGACCGCTACGTTTCCCTCTTTTACGACGTCTTTGTTTTGGGTCGCAGGCTGGGATCCATTCCGTTGTCCTGGGTGGAAGGCAGAACACAGGATCCGCTTCGGGAAAGTCATATTCCTGGCCGTACTGATGGTGAGTTGACGTTGCTCTTATATTCAGTAGTTCTTCCCGACTGTATGTAATGAAACCTAAGATTACCTGGGGTACCAATGTAAGAAATAACACGTAAAAAAAAACTGCATAGTTTCCTAGGAATGCGAAGCGAGGCGGCCATCTCTGTCGGCGCCGGAAGAAAAACTGTGATAGGACCAAAGTGTTAATGTGATATTTTTTTCATGAATAGACAAGTATTTATCTGTCCATAGTTGCAGAATCTTATCAATGTTTGCTAACTGTCTTTTGAAATTGATTGTGGTAAGTTCCTTTATCCTTTTTGAGATGTGAATACCAAGTATGTCTACTTCACCATCCGCCCATTTTATTGGTAAACTACAAGGTGGTATTTTTTAACCAATACGTAATATGGGACACTTGTCATAATTAGATTTGAATCCAGAGAGGCTAGAAAAGTGATCAAGATCTTCAACGAGACTGTGCAGGGTTCCAGATTGCGGATTTAAGAAAAAACTTGGCATACATTGACACTTTTGTTTTTATCCCCTGGATTTCTAAACCCTTGATGTTCATGTTGGATCTCATTTTAATTGCTAGCATTCCAATGGCGATAATAAATATAAATGGAGACAACGGACAGCCTTGTTTTACTTCTCTTAAACGCTCAACTTTCTGAGAAGTACCCATTATTCTGGGGTTGCTGTACATAACTTTAACCCATTGTGTAAATAAAAGTAATCCAGGCATTTATATGGAAATTATAGTTGTACTTTACCAAATGCCTTTCATCCTTTCAACTACAGTTTCTCTTAGGAACCCAAAAAGTATGTTTGCATAATGAGGACACTTTGCATAGGCAGCCCATCTTTCAGTGCTCTGGGTGTGTTAATATCCCTGTGACATGCTGACCACACCGCTCGCATCGCGTGTGCGAGTATTGCAAAATAAATTTACACGTACATGTTATTCAATCATTGCACCCACACTGCTCGCGCGTGCCAACGAGCGTCTGCATTGCCAAGCTCTAAAATAGAAGTCAGTTCTATTTGTCACGCTGAATGTGGTGCAAGTCCTGCCTCTCCCATCTCCTCATTGGTTTATAGAAGCAGATACCCACGTGCCATCTCCTCATTGGTTATACCCACGTGGGTGATTGAAAGATGAAGTGAGGTTGGTCGGTCGTGGTAATACCATGAAAGTGTAGATGCCAATCGCCATATAACATCCAAAAAAGAAAAAGCCGGGAAGGAGGAGAGATGACTAGAAACGATTCGGTTGACCGTTTTATGTGTGGATTAATTGTCGGAGTGGAGGACCTTGTGCATTTCAGGTAAAATAACAACTCAATATTTATATCCCAGGGCAAATTAGCTGGCAACAGCAAGCTAGCTAAATAGGACAAATTAGCGAGCAACTGCAAGCTAGCTAGCTAATTAAACATACATGTTTAATGCTTTTCGACCTGTCCCTAAATTAATATAATTGTTTCAGAGTTTGTTTTGACATTTCAACCTGCGTGTCGTGATTGCGTTTGATGTGGGGGGACAAAATCAATTTGCGCGCGTCCAGTCTGGGCATGGTGTGAGTTAAATACCTCATGACAGAGCTGTCCATCATGACAATATGACTTCAATGATGACATTTATCATTACATTTGTTTGGATACAGTGGTGGGAAAAGTATCCAATTATCATACTTGAATAAAAGTATAGATACCTTAATAGAAAATGACTCAAGTAAAAGTGAATGTCACCCAATAAAATACAACTTGAGTAAAAGTATAAAAAGTAAATGTAATTGCTAAAATATACTTAAGTGTCAAAAGTAAATATAAAAGTACAAATAAATTCAAATTCCAGACAGCACCATTATCTTGTTTTTAGCCAAGGTAACACTCCAACACATAATTTACAGAAAGCCAGGGGCACAGTCCAAAACGCACAGATCATTCACAGATAGCCAGAGGAACACACCAACACTCAGACCTCATTTACAGATAGCCATGGGCACACTCCAACACTCAGACATTATTTACAGATAGCCAGTGGCACACTACAACATTCAGACATCATTTACAAATGAAGCATGTGTGTTTAGTGAGTCCGCCAGATCATAGGCAGTAGGGATGACCAGTGATGTTCTCTTGATAAGTCTGTGAATTGGACCATTTTCCTGTCCTGCTAAGCATTCAAAATGTAAAGTATTTTTACTTAAGTACTTTACACCACTGTATGGATATTGATGTTCTTAACTCTTCAGTCTGGAAATCCATATAGATTCAGTGGCAGTGGATCTGGGAGTGACTTCACTCTGACCATCAGTGGAGTCCAGGCTGAAGATGCAGGAGATTACTACTGTCAGAGTTTACACTACCCCAACAGTGTCTGGGTGTTCACACAGTGATTCAGAGTGGTACAAAAACCGGCACACAATTGGCCCAGCATCATGTTCTTAACGGACTTGCCTACGTAGTTAAAAAATGTATATATATATATATATATATTTTGTTTTAATGAAGTCAGTCAGCAGCATCAAACAGTTTACACACAGACTGCAGTTGCTGTCCCTGGCCACATGAGGGAGATAGAAAGCAGATACTATCTGGTCTAAAAACATAGTAACAACAATATGCTCCATTTGAAGAAGTCTATAATCAATATATCAGGCCCCATTCAACACTTACAGTACCAGTCAAACGTTTGGGCACACCTACTCATTTAAGGGTTTTTCTTTATTTAGACTATTTGCTACTTTGTAAAATAGTAGTGAAGACATCAACACTTTGAAATAACACTGGAATCATGTAGTTACCAAAAAAGTGTTAAACAAAGCTAAATTTATTTTATATTTGAGATTCATCAAAGTAGCCACCCTTTGCGTTGATGACAACTTTGCACACTCTTGGGATTCTCTCAACCAGCTTTACCTGGAATTATTTTCTAACAGTTATGAAGGAGTTCTCACATATGCTGTTGGCTGCTTTTCTTTCACTCTGCGGTCCAACTCATCTCAAACCATCTCAACTGGGTTGAGGTTGGGTGTGTGTGGAAGCCAGGTCATCTGATGCAGCACTCCATGCAGTCCTTACACATCACTCCATGCAGTCCTTACACAGCCTGGAGGTGTGTTGGGTCAGTGTCCTGTTGAAAAACAAATGATAGTCCCATTAAACGCAAACCAGATGGGATGTCGTATCCCTGCAGAATGCTTTGGTAGCCACGATGGTTAAGTGTGCCTTGAACTCTAACTAAATCACTGACAGTGTCACTAGCAAAGCCCCACACCATCACACCTCCTCCTCCATGCTTCACAGTGAGACACACATGCAGAGATTTTCCGTTCACCTACTCTGCGTCTCACAAAGACACGGCGGTTGGAGGCAAATTCTCAAATTTGGACTCATCAGACCAAAGAACAGATTTCCACCGGTTTAATGTCCATTGCTTGTGTTTCTTGGCTGAAGCAGTCTCTTATTATTATTGGTGTCCTTTAGTAATGGTTTCTTTGCAGTAATTCGACCATGAAGGCCTGATTCACGCAGTCTCCTCTGAACAGTTGATGTTGAGATGTCTGTTACTTGAATAATTTATTTGGGCTGCAATTTCTGAGGCTGGTAACTCCAATGAACTTATCCTCTGCAGCAGAGTTAACTCTGGGTCTTCCTTTCCTGTGGCGGTCCTCATGAGAGCCAGTTTCGTCATAGCACTTTCAAAGTTCTTAATGTTTTGGATTGACTGACCTTCATTTCTTAAAGTAATGATGGACTGTCATTTCTCTTTGCTTATTTGAGCTGTTCTTGCCATTATAGGGACTTGGTCTTTTACCAAATAGGTCTACCTTGTGTATACCACCCCTTCCTTGTCACAACACAACTGATTGTTTCAAACGCAATAAGAAGGAAAGAAGTTCCACTATTTAACTTTAAACAATGCATTCCAGGTGACTACATCATGAAGCTGGTTGAGACAATGCCAAGAGCATGCAAAGCTGTCATCAATGCAAAGGGGTGCCTACTTTGAAGAATCTCAAATTTAAAATACATTTTGATTTCATTAACACTTTTTTTGGTTACTACATGATTCCATAGGTGTTATTTCATAGTTTTGATGTTTTCACTATTGTTCTACAATGTAGGAAGTAGTACAAATAAAGAAAACCCTTGAATGAGTAGGTGTGTTCAAACCTTTTACTGGTACTGTATATCAAAAACCACGTCAGTGATTACATAGCTATCATGTTTCTACATCACATCACACAACATGTATTAATACAATCTGACTGTCCAGGAAGTCTAGGCCAGAAGAAGTGTGGAATATGGCCGAAATACCACGGCTAAGGGCTGTTCTCAGACACGGTGCAACACAGAGTTCCTGGATAATGCCCTTAGCCGTGGTATATGGGCCATATATCACAAACCACCAAGGAGCCTTCTTCCTATTATAAACTGGTTACCAATGTGGTATACGGTCTCGTATACCATGTCTGTCAGCCAATCAACATTCAGGGCTCAAAACACCCAGTTTATAAGGCCCAAGGCGGTGTGGTATATTGCCAATATCCCACGGCTAAGGGCCGTTCTTATGCGCAACGCGGAGTGCCTCGACACAACCCTTAGCTGTGGTATATAGGCCATATATCACAACCCCCCGAGGTGCCTTATTGCTATTATAAACTGGTTACCAATGTAATTACCAATGTATACGTTCTCAAATACCACGTCTGTCAGCAAATCAGCAATCAGGGCTCAAACCACATATAAGAAACTAATTACATATAAGAAACTTTGCTTTGAGATGATATAACATGATTATAACCCACAACAACGATCTAATGGTCTGTCAAGGCATAATCTCCCTCCTGCCACGCCCGGCTAGAACATTCCAGAACCTTCCCAGCCTTTGATTGAGCTCACATGAGGCTTGTTTATCAATCAAGGCCGTGAATGACTGGACAATCAGCCTCAACCTTTTAAATTCTGCTGTTCTCACAGTTCCCTTCAACTACAGTTTCTCTTAGGAACCAAAAAAGTATATTTGCATAGTGAGGACACTTTGCATAGAGAGCACATGCTTCAGTGCGGCTCTGTGAGTGTTTATAGGCCTGTGAGTTTAACATTTCATGACTGAGAGCTGTCCTTCATGACAACAGAACCCACAACAACCATGACTTTTATCACCGTCTTCATCTGGATATTTGCCCTGTGTCTCCAAGGTAATATATTTGACTGAAATTGACCTGGACCATAGCAATAAATAAATAATCTACTTACAGTTGATGTTATATGATGTATTGGAGAAATGTATGAGAGGTGGAATGTTAATGATACATGCCATCTCTATTTTAGAGTCCAGAGGGCAGTACACTGTGACTCAGACTCCTGCAGTGAAAGCTGTTTCAGAGGGTCACTCAGTCAGTCTCAGCTGTAAGACCAGCAGTGCTGTATACAGTAACATCTATGGACAGAGGATGGCCTGGTACCAACAGAAACCCAGAGGAGCTCCTAAACTCCTTATTTACTATGCTACAACACTTCAGTCTGGGACTCCATCTAGATTCAGTGGTAGTGGATCTGGGAGTGACTTCACTCTGACCATCAGTGGAGTCCAGGCTGAAGATGCAGGAGATTACTACTGTCAGAGTTACCACAGTGGTAATGTGTTCACACAGTGATACAGAGTCGTACAAAAACCTCCCTCAGTCAGACTGCACAGTGACTGTACAGCTACAGCTGGGACCTACTGCAGGTGCTGAGGGGGAAGAGACAGTGACAGAGAGTGAAACAGAAGTCCTTGTCAGTCCTTTTGAGTTTTGAGTCTATATTAGTTATCCTTTTGTGCAGAATCCACTGTACATGTTGCAGCAGTGTGTGGGAGGGAGATTCCAAGATGTGGGAAGTATGCATGAGGGCATGGGATAGAGGATTGTGCAGTTTCGGGGATAAAGTTGTGTCAACTGTAGGGGTGCTGATGTTGCTAGAGATCGTGTCAGGTGCGAGAGAGGCAGGTTGACGTGACCAAAGTTAGATTAGTGCAGAGGGTGTCATATGCTGAGGCAATGAAGTGGAAGAGGATGGGTCAAGAGTGAGGGATCCCAGTGATCCCAGTGATCCTAGTAGATTTGTGCCAGCACAGAGGGATAGGGCAGCGAGTGAGTTATGCTTCAGTAAGGTTGTCGTCTTAGCGTTCATAGCAATGGTTATCAACTGTACTATAGAAATGGAACATAAATGCAGGTGTAGAAGCATGGTGGCTAGGAAAAAAGAGAGGAACCAGGCTATGTGGGGTGGCCAGTCCTCTTCTGGCTGTGCCGGGTGGAGATTATAACAGAACATGGCCAAGATGTTCAAATGTTCATAAATGACCAGCATGGTCGAATAATAATAAGGCAGAACAGTTGAAACTGGAGCAGCAGCACATCCAGGTGGACTGGGGGCAGCAAGGAGTCATCATGTCAGGTAGTCCTGGGGCATGGTCCTAGGGCTCAGGTCCTCCGAGAGAGAGAAAGAAAGAGAGAAAGAGAGAATTAGAGAGAGCACATGTGGGGTGGCCAGTCCTCTTCTGGCTGTGCCAGGTGGAGATTATAACAGAACATGGCCAAGATGTTCAAATGTTCATAAATGACCAGCATGGTTGAATAATAATAAGGCAGAACAGTTGAAACTGGAGCAGCAGCACGGCCAGGTGGACTGGGGACAGCAAAGAGTCATCATGTCAAGTAGTCCTGGGGCATGGTCCTAGGGCTCAGGTCCTCCGAGAGAGAGAAAGAAAGAGAGAAAGAGAGAATTAGAGAAAGCACACTTAAATTCACACAGGACACCGAATAGGACAGGAGAAGTACTCCAGATATAACAAACTGACCCTAGCCCCCCGACACATAAACTACTGCAGCATAAATACTGGAGGCTGAGACAGGAGGGGTCGGGAGACACTGTTGCCCCATCCGAGGACACCCCCGGACAGGGCCAAACAGGAAGGATATAACCCCACCCACTTTGCCAAAGCACAGCCCCCCACACCACTAGAGGGATATCTTCAACCACCAACTTGTCCATCCTGAGACAAGGCTGAGTATAGCCCACAAAGATCTCCGCCATGGCACAAACCAAGGGGGGGGGGGGCAACCCAGACAGGATGACCACATCAGTTAATCAACCCACTCAGGTGACGTACCCCTTCCAGGGACAGCATGAGAGAGCCCCAGTAAGCCAGTGACTCAGCCCCTGTAATAGGGTTAGAGGCAGAGAATCCCAGTGGAAAGAGGGGAACTGGCCAGGCAGAGACAGCAAGGGCGGTTCGTTGCTCCAGAGCCTTTCCGTTCACCTTCCCACTCCTGGGCCAGACTACACTCAATCATGTGACTCACTGAAGAGATGAGTCTTCAGTAAAGACTTAAAGGTTGAGACAGAGTTTGCGTCTCTGACGTGGGTAGGCAGACCGTTCCATAAAAATGGAGCTCTATAGGAGAAATCCCTGCCTAGAGGCTGTTTGCTTAGAAATTCTAGGGACAATTAGGAGGCCTGCATCTTGTGACCGTAGCGTGCGTGTAGGTATGTACGGCAGGACCAAATCAGAGAGATAGGTAGGAGCAAGCCCATGTAATGCTTTGTAGGTTAGCAGTAAAACCTTGAAATCAGCCCTTGCTTTGACAGGAACCCAGTGTAGGGAGGCTAGCACTGGAGTAATATTATCACATTTTTGGGTTCTAGTCAGGATTATAGCAGCCGTATTTAGCACTAACTGAAGTTTATTTAGTGCTTTATCCGGGTAGCCGGAAAGTAGAGCATTGCAGTAGTCTAACCTAGAAGTGACAAAAGCATGGATTAATTTTTCTGCATCATTTTTGGACAGAAAGTTTCTGATTTTTGCAATGTTACGTAGATGGAAAAAAGCTGTCCTTGAAATGGTCTTGATATCTTCTTCAAAAGAGAGATCAGGGTCCAGAGTAACGCCGAGGTCCTTCACAGTTTTATTTGAGACGACTGTACAACCATTAAGATTAATTGTCAGATTCAACAGAATATCTCTTTGTTTCTTCGGACCTAGAACAAGCATCTCTGTTTTGTCCGAATTTAAAAGTAGAACGTTTGCAGCCATCCACTTCCTTATGTCTGAAACACATGCTTCTTACAAGGGCAATTTTGGGGCTTCACCATGTTTCATTGAAATGTACAGCTGTGTGTCATCCGCATAGCAGTGAAAGTTAACATTATGTTTTCGAATGACATCCCCAAATGGTAAAATATATAGTGAAAACAATAGTAGTCCTAAAACGGAACCTTGAGGAACACCGAAATTTACAGTTGATTTGTCAGAGGACAAACCATTCACAGAGACAAACTGATATCTTTCCGACAGATAAGATCTAAACCAGGCCAGAACTTGTCCGTGTATACCAATTTGGGTTTCCAATCTCTCCAAAAGAATGTGGTGATCGATGGTATCAAAAGCAGCACTAAGGTCTAGGAGCACAAGGACAGATGCAGAGCCTCGGTCCGATGCCATTCAAATGTAATTTACCACCTTCACAAGTGCAGTCTCAGTGCAATGATGGGGTCTAAAACCAGACTGAAGCATTTCGTATACATTGTTTGTCTTCAGGAAGGCAGTGAGTTGCTGCGCAACAGCCTTTTCTAAAAAATTTGAGAGGAATGGAAGATTCGATATAGGCCGATAGTTTTTTATATTTTCTGGGTCAAGGTTTGGCTCTTTCAAGAGAGGCTTTATTACTGCCACTTTTAGTGAGTTTGGTACACATCCGGTGGATAGAGAGCCGTTTATTATGTTCAACATAGGAGGGCCAAGCACAGGAAGCAGCTCTTTCAGTAGTTTAGTTGGGTCCAGTATGCAGCTTGAAGGTTTAGAGGCCATGATTATTTTCATCATTGTGTCAAGAGATATAGTACTAAAACACTTGAGCGTCTCTCTTGATCCTAGGTCCTGGCAGAGTTGTGCAGACTCAGGACAACTGAGCTTTGAAGGAATACGCAGATTTAAAGAGGAGTCCGTAATTTGTTTGCTAATAATCATAATCTTTTCCTCAAATAAGTTAATGAATTTATCACTGCTAAAGTGAAAGCCATCCTCTCTTGGGGAATGCTGCTTTTTAGTTAGCTTTGCGACATTATCAAAAAGGAATTTCGGATTTTTCTTATTTTCCTCAATTAAGTTAGAAAAATAGGATGATCGAGCAGCAGTAAGGGCTCTTCAGTACTGCACGGTACTGTCTTTCCAAGCTAGTCGGAAGACTTCCAGTTTGGTGTGGCGCCATTTCCGTTCCAATTTTCTGGAAGCTTGCTTCAGAGCTTGGGTATTTTCTGTGTACCAGCGAGCTAGTTTCTTATGACTAGCTGTGGTCCTTCTGTGGCTCAGTTGGTAGAGCATGGCGCTTGTAACGCCAGGGTAGTGGGTTCGATTCCCGGGACCACCCATACGTAGAATGTATGCACACATGACTGTAAGTCGCTTTGGATAAAAGCGTCAGCTAAATGGCATATATTATATTATATATTATGAGAAAGAGAGATGTTTTTTAGGGGTGCAACTGCATCTAGGGTATTGCGCAAGGTTAAATTGAGTTCCTCAGTTAGGTGGTTAACTGATTTTTGTCCTCTGGCGTCCTTGGGTAGACAGAGGGAATCTGGAAGGACATCAAGGAATCTTTGTGTTGTCTGTGAATTTATAGCACGACTTTTGATGTTCCTTGGTTGGGGTCTGAGCAGATTATTTGTTGCAATTGCAAACGTAATAAAATGGTGGTCCGATAGTCCAGGATTATGAGGAAAAACATTAAGATCCACAACAGTTATTCCATGGGACAAAACTAGTGAGTGGGTCCAGAGACATGTTGGACAAAACCCACTGAGTCGATGATGGCTCCGAAAGCCTTTTGGAGTGGGTCTGTGGACTTTTCCATGTGAATATTAAAGTCACCAAAGATTAGAATATTATCTGCTAGTCCTATCGGACTACAAGGTCCGATAGGAATTCAGGGAACTCAATGAGGAACACTGTATATGGCCCAGGAGGCCTGTGAACAGTAGCTATAAAACGTGATTGAGTAGGCTGCATAGATTTCATGACTAGAAGCTCAAAAGACGAAAACATTTTATTTTTTTTGTAAATTGAAATTTGCTATCGTAAATGTTAGCAACACCTCCGCCTTTGCGAGATGCACGGGGGATATGGTCACTAGTGTAGCCAGGAGGTGAGGCCTCATTTAACACAGTAAATTCATCAGGCTTAAGCCATGTTTCAGTCAGGCCACTCACATCAAGATTATGATCAGTGATTAGTTAATTGACTATAACTGCCTTTGAAGTAAGGGATCTAACATTAAGTAGCCCTATTTTGAGATGTGAGGTATCATGATCTCTTTCAATAATGACAGGAATGTGATAGAGGAAATTATAGTTGAAATGATTAATTATGTATACATTATTGATTAGAACCATTTATTCTAATACTATTATGTTATGGTATGAAAAGTATGAGTTCTTGGTTAAGCTGTTACTGAAAATGTAAGCAGAATGAATTAATTGTCTGTGCCTCTTGGGAAGTTTAAGGGGAAGGGATGCTATAGCTTTTCAGACAGATAAGAAATGTTTGGGTGGTGTTCCATTAGTGGAGAAAAGTATATATTTTAGACAGTTTGGAATGTAGTTTTATGGGGGGAGTAGAAGGAGAGTCCAGACCTAAAAACAATGGGCTCTTGTGAGAATCGGAGAGAGGGTGGGAAACTGATGATGTCATTTTCAGTTTATAACCTGTGGAAATATGTGTATGTGGTTAGTACTCTCTTGTAATAAACACTGTTACCTTTGGCTTTTAAGACTGGTCTCAATCTACTTCATGCATAATTAATGAACTTACAACTCATTAATGAATTAGAAATGAGTGTGAATTGGTTTTGGCAATAAAACATACAGGAATTTAGAATTCCTCTATCAGAATGGAGGTGGTCTTTATCCTAGTGAGATTGCTAAGGCGAACACTGCCATGTTTAGTTTTGCCCAACCTAGGTCGAGGCACAGACACGGTCTCAATGGTGATAGCTGAGCTGACAACACTGACTGTGCTAGTGGCAGACTCCACTATGCTAGCAGGCTGGCTAACAGCCTGCTGCCTGGCCTGCACCCTATTTCATTGTGGAGCTAGAGGAGTTGGAGCCCTGTCTATGTTGGTAGATAAGATGAGAACAGCCCTCCAGGATGGTGACCTTCACTCTTCAGCAGGTCAGGCTTGGTCCTGTTTGTGGGTGAGTCCCAGAAAGAGGGCCAATTATCTACAAATTCTATCTTTTGGGAGGGGCAGAAAATAGTTTTCAACCAGCGATTGAGTTGTGAGACTCTGCTGTAGAGCTCATCACTCCCCCTAACTGGGAGGGGGCCAGAGACAATTACTCGATGCCGACACATCTTTCTATCTGATTTACACACAGAAGCTATGTTGCGCTGGGTGATCTCTGACTGTTTCAGCCTAACATCGTTGGTGCCGACGTGGATAACAATATCTCTATACTCTCTACACTCGCCAGTTTTAGCTTTAGCCAGCACCATCTTCAGATTAGCCTTAACGTCGGTAGCCCTGCCCCCTGGTAAACAGTGTATGATCGCTGGATGATTCGTTTTAAGTCTAATACTGCGGGTAATGGAGTTGCCAATGACTAAGAGTTTTCAATTTGTCAGAGCTAATGTTGGGAAGCTTCGGCGTCTCAGACCCCGTAACGGGAGGAGTAGAGACCAGAGAAGACTCGGCCTCTGACTCCGACTCGCTGCTTAATGGGGAAAACCGGTTGAAAGTTTCTGTCGGCTGAATGAGCGACACCGGTTGAGCATTCCTACAGCATTTCCTTCCAGAAACCGTGAGAAAGTTGTCCGGCTGCGGGGACTGTGCCAGGGGATTTATATTACTATCTGTACTTACTGGTGGCACAGACGCTGTTTCATCCTTTCCTACACTGAAATTACCCTTGCCTAACGATTGCGTCTGAAGCTGGGCTTGCAGCACAGCTATCCTCGCCGTAAGGCGATCGTTCTCCTGTATATTATGAGTACAGCGACTGCAATTAGAAGGCATCATGTTAATGTTACTACTTAGCTTCGGCTGTTGGAGGTCCTGACGAATCGTGTCCAGATAAAGCGTCCGGAGTGAAAAAGTTGAGGGAAAAAACAAAAATATGAACGGTAATTAAAAAGTAAAAACTGTAAAGTTGTCAGGTAGCAAAATAGGTTGGCAACAAAACACACAGCAACTCGTAAACAAGTCTGCAAGTTGTGACCGGAAATGAGGTCCAAAGAAGTTGGACTCGACGACTTCAAGAGAGAACAGATCCGCCAACCCAATCCCAAAGAAGAGCTCTTCAACTTCAGTTCCCTGGGGGATCATAAAGTCTGTTTGCATAGAAAGAATACTTCCCTGTGAGTTTAACACTTCATGACTGACAGCTGTTCAGGACAACAGAATCATCTGGACACTTGCTTTCTGCTTTCAAGGTTACAGTTCTTGTAATTTATTGTTGAAAATGAATTAAATCTACTGTGTATTCATTTAATTTAATATACCTTTAGTTAACTAGGCAAGTCAGTTAAGAAGAAATTCTTATTTTCAATGATGGCCTAGGAACAGTGGGTTAACTGCCTGTTCAGGGGCAGAACAACAGATTTGTACCTTGTCAGCTCTGGGGTTTGAACTTGCAAACTTCTGGTTACTAGTCCAACACTCTAACCACTAGGCTACCCTGCCACCCCAGGAGATAAAGTTGTGTCAACTGTAGGGGTGCTGATGTTGCTAGAGATCGTGTCAGGTGCGAGAGAGGCAGGTTGACGTGACCAGAGTCAGAGTAGTGCAGAGGGTGTCATATGCTGAGGCAATGAAGTGGAAGAGGATGGGTCAAGGGTGAGGGATCCCAGTGAGTAGTAGATTTGTGCCAGCACAGAGGGATAGGGCAGCGAGTGAGTTATGCTTCAGTAAGGTTGTCGTCTTAGCGTTCATAGCAATGGTTATCAACTGTACCATAGAAATGTAACTATTTCTATTCAGAACTATTCATTACTATATGTAATATTTCATTCATATAAAACAATGTATTAGATTTTTCAGAATCCAGAGGACAGTACGTTGTGACACAGACTCCTGCAGTGAAAGCTGTTGTCCCAGGACAGACAGTCTCTCTGAACTGTAAAACCAGCAGTAATGTGTATTTTAATAATCGCCTAGCCTGGTACCAACAGAAACCTGGAGGAGCTCCTAAACTCCTTATTTACCATGCTAAAACCCTTCAGTCTATTGACTGTACTGCTACAGATGTGACCTACTGCAGGTGCTGAGGGGAAGAGACAGTGACATGGAACACTGATCAGTAGAGGAGGTCAACTTTTAATATGTTTACAAAGCATCATTCAGATCACATGTTCCCCATCATCATACTTGTGAATAATTATAGTCATGGTTGTGAAGTTCACATATAAAAGTTACATGAAGTTTTAAAACACACATTACCTGTTCATAATCAGAGTCAAATCCACAGATGTAAAAAATAATAATTATGATGTTACATCAGCATCAGCCACATAAATCGCATCCCAATATGAACCTCACAAACAATTATTGATGTGATCATCTAGCATTATATTAACTATCCTGATAAGCAGGTTACTGACTGTTACATCTGTGAATGAGACATGATGCTGGGCTCAAACATGAAACATATTTGAAGAATATATGTTTTATCTGTCATTAATTATATGATGGAATATCTGTTATTGTAACTGCCCTGAATCCACCAAAGAGGTTAGAACCAGTCACTTCCTCATATCTGTCCCAGTCCAGGTTATTTCAGGCAGTGAAACTGTTCACCTGCTAGACTGGTAGCTGTGGGAGTGAAACTGAGATTTACATAGACAGGGCTGGGTGGTTCTGCTTGTCCCAGAATAGAGCAGTACTGTCACCAGATGTTCACTCTGTTCCCAGAGGGTTGGAGGAAGAGAAGACTCTATGACTATCGTGAAGCTGTGATACTGGTTTTTATTATGTGGATCTTGTAAAACATATTTAGCTTAATGTAGGTGTGATCACATTGGTGAGAGTCCAAGATATTGATCAAATGTTCAATAGCATTAGTTTACTGTCTTTATGTGTCTATAAATCAAACAGGTAAAAAACTGTCCAAGAAATATTAATACCATCTACTACATGTGGCTAGACCTCTCCTGTTAATCTGTTAACATTGTAGTATCAAGACCTCTCCTGTTAATCTGTTAACATTGTAGTATCTAGACCTCTCCTGTTAATCTGTTAACATTGTAGTATCTAGACCTCTCCTGTTAATCTGTTAACATTGTAGTATCTAGACATCTACTGTTAATCTGTTAACATTGTAGTATCTAGACCTCTCCTGTTAATCTGTTAACATTGTAGTATCTAGACCTCTACTGTTAATCTGTTAACATTGTAGTATCTAGACCTCTACTGTTAATCTGTTAACATTGTAGTATCTAGACCTCTCCTGTTAATCTGTTAACATTGTAGTATCTAGACCTCTACTGTTAATCTGTTAACATTGTAGTATCTAGACCTCTCCTGTTAATCTGTTAACATTGTAGTATCTAGACCTCTACTGTTAATCTGTTAACATTGTAGTATCTAGACCTCTACTGTTAATCTGTTAACATTGTAGTATCTAGACCTCTACTGTTAATCTGTTAACATTGTAGTATCTAGACCTCTACTGTTAATCTGTTAACATTGTAGTATCTAGACCTCTACTGTTAATCTGTTAACATTGTAGTATCTAGACCTCTCCTGTTAATCTGTTAACATTGTAGCATCTTGTGTTAATATGAACTACTGGTTGATGACAATGCAGTGAGAACATAAATAACTAAGCAATGACATTTAGGTCTGATAGTTTTAAAAGAAACTGTGAATCAGGCATTATGAATATATAGAACATTGAAAGAGAAAATAAAAATATTTGTTCCAAAGGGAAATCTTTATTTTCATGTATTCATCAAAGCAAACATTCATACAGTATCTAATAGTAATAAAACAGAACACATCACATCTAACACTGATACAACCTCAGTCTACAGAGAGGATTGACACATGAACTCAAGCAAAGCCCTCTGTTAGTCTACATGTCAGTGATCAATAAAACAGAGAACATCTGATCTCAGAACAGAGTCAAAGCAGAGGAACCAGCAGCCTCTCTCCACAGGGGTGTGTGACTGAGGGGTCCTACCCAGAACAGTCAGCCTTCCTCAAGGTCTTGGTGACTGGAGTCTGGGATTTCTGCTGGGCTTCACAAGTCACCTCTCCTGCCTTGGTCCACTCCTGGGCAGTGAGAGTCAGGGTGCTGCTCCAGCTGTACAGGCCATCCTTCTCCAAGACCCCGGGACTGGTCTCCTGGTTCTTGTCGGTCCCATCCACTTTCCAGCTCATGGTCCAGTCTGAGGGGAAGCCCTTGTTGGCCAGACACGTCAGTGTGGCTGTTGTTGTACTGGACAGCTCCTCACTAGAGGGGGGCAGGATGGTGAGGGTGGGGGAACTGTTACCTGGAACAAACAGAACACATCAACTAAGTAACTACATCAAGTACAGCTACACTTAAAGATGATCTTCAATCAAGTACACATCCAAATAAAGTGAATTGGAAATGCCCTCTAAATACGAATGTAACAGTTAGATTGTTTAAAACCTATAGAGAAAACACTAAAGTAATTATACAAAGCAGATTTATCAACCAGAGTTACTAGTCATACGGTGTCAGTTATACATGTCATACAGATATTGTTAAGGAATGAATCTGATCAGAATAGCCTACTCATATTCATAGTATTTTCAGAATTTGAACATAAATTATTTTTAATTACATATCAAACATGTTAGGTCATGAAGTCGGTTACAAACTGAGACCCTTTGTCTTCACAGTAACAGGGAAGGCTACCATGAACACAATGCAACAGTGATGTCTTCTTTATCTTATACTATATAATAGTTATAATCCCAGAATTAAGAGTTCTAGTCTGCAATCTTACAAATCAGACAGACAAATAAACCTACACTTTAACATACTGATGATATACAATATTATTTGAAAGAAGGCTCAGTCAAAAGAAATTTCAAAAGCATCTAAAAAATCTCAAATGTAAATATTTTAATAGAGACAGAGTTTAGGAAAGTAAATACCAAAAAATGTAGTCTGAAAGGCATATCAAAAAAATGTGTTACTTACTTCCAACATCAAGTCTGGTGCCGCTACCAAAAGTCCACCACAGTGATACAATCACTATTACTGCTGGTACAAAAACCTCTCTGTGTTGTGTTACTGCAGCTGTTACAGTGAAGATCACTCATACAGAATCATAATCAACACAGATACACTTTAACATCTTCCAGGTAGAACAAACACTTCATATTAGCTGTTTGTGGATAATATAAATATGAATTGTATCTTAAATCCAGATAATAGTATTTGTTCCTTCCTCTGTGTATCAGGTTCTCCTATTCTGTAGATACAGTCCAGCATTAGATCAGTGTTGCTAGTATTCCTCCATATTGTCCATATGAAAGACAACAGCAGCAGCAGTAGTGATAGTGATCCATGTTGTATATTCCTTTATAAAACATGTTGATCTCAGATTTAACAGTGGAGGTAAAGTCACAGAGGACAGACAACACTACCAGAGGAATCCTACCAGCTTTAGTTTAGAGAAGTGTTCATTAACTGATTAGAGGAACTTACATCAGAGACCAAGCATGAGTGAACAGACAGTTCATTATATCTGATCATCATCAGAATAATAATATAATGGTGGTGTGTCATAATAGTTGCAATACATCAGTTATCAGAGTTAACAGTTGCTGTTTGATGTTACTGAAGGGGTGGCATGTAGCTAGTGGTTAGAGTTTTGGGCCAGTAACTGAAAGGTTGCTAGTTCAAATCCCCAGGCTGACAAGGTGAAACACCTGTTGATGTTTCCTTTAGCAAGGCACTTAACCCTAATTGCTCCAGGGTCGCAGTTGATAATGGCAGATCCTGGCCGTGACCCCACTCTCTGAGGCTGTCTCAGGGGGAGTAGGGATATTAATTCACACATGCGTGAAATATGAAAAATATTAGCACCACCTAGTTGTTATAAAGGAAAGCTCATGCAGGAAAAAATATATTCTGACGGGAGCCGACTTGGAAACTGAAATTGATTTGAAACATTAATTTGCATATTGCATCTCCCTGCTGCTCTAAGAGCATTTATATCCCTGTGAGTTGAACACTTCATGACTGAGAGCTGTCCTTCATGACAACAGAACCCACAACAACCATGACTTTTATCACCATCTTTATCTGGATATTTGTCTTCTATATACAAGGTATAAGAATTATGAATATATAAGTAACAATAACTGTGTAAGTAATGCATGATTATCTCAGAATAATCTATTAATTGTATAATTTCAGATATTAAAACGTTTTTTGTTTGTTTCTCTCACTTTTCAATATTCAGAATCCAGAGGACAGTACACTCTGACTCAGACACCTGCAGTAAAAGCTGTTCACACTGGAGAGATGGTCAACATTGGCTGTAAACTCAGCAGTGGTATATATGGTAATTACCTGCACTGGTACCTACAGAGACCTGGAGAAGCTCCTAAACTCGTCATTTATAAGATAAACAACAAGTTCACTGGGACTCCATCTAGATTCAGTGGCAGTGGATCAGGGAGTGACTTCACTCTGACCATCAGTGGAGTCCAGGCTGAAGATGCAGGAGATTACTACTGTCAGAGTTACCACAGTGGTAATGTGTTCACACAGTGATACAGAGTCGTACAAAAACCTCCCTCAGTCAGACTGCACAGTGACTGTACTGCTACAGCTGGGACCTACTGCAGGTGCTGAGGGGAAGAGACAGTGACATGGAACACTGATCAGTAGAGGAGGTCAACTTTTAATATGTTTACAAAGCATCATTCAGATCACATGTTCCCCATCATCATCATCATCATCCTCACGCTTGTGAAAAATTATTGTCATGGTTGAAAAGTTCACTTAAATTAAGTTTTAAAACACACACTATCTGTTCATATGCAGAGTCAGATCTCCAGATGGAAAAATATATATAATGGTGAATTTACACCAGCATCAGCCCCCTAAATCAAATCCCCATGTGTACCTCACAACCAGATATGAATGTGATCATCTAGCATTATATGAACTTTCTTGATAAGCAGGTTACTGACTGTAACATCTGTGAATGAGACATGATGAAACATGTTTGAATAATATATATTTTATCTGTCATTAATTATGTAAAATCTCTTATTGTAACTTCCCTGAATCCACCATAGAGGTTCAAACCAGTCACTTCCTCATATCTGTCCCAGTCCATCTTATTTCAGGCAGTGAAACTGTTCAACTGCTAGACTGGTAGCTGTGGGAGTGAAACTGAGATTTACATAGACAGGGCTGGGTGGTTCTGCTTGTCCCAGAATAGAGCAGTACAGTCACCAGATGTTCAGCTTGTCCCCAGAGGGTTGGAGGAAGAGAAGACTCTATGACTATCATGAAGCTGTGATGCTGGCTATATTATGAGGATCATGTCAAATAAATGTAGTTTAATGTAGGTTTGAGCACATTGGTGAGAGTCCAAGATATTGATCAAATGTTCAATAACATTAGTTTACTCTCTTTATGAGTCTATAAATCAAGACATTAAACAACTGTCCAAGAAAAACGAATACCATCTACTACATGTGTCAAGACCTCTCCTGTTAACATTGTAGTACTATTATTATTTTACTGTTATTCAACTAGGCAAGTCAGTTAAAAACAAAATCTTATTTTTAATGACGGCGTAGGAAGAGTGGATTTTTATTTTATCGGGGATTCCATCTTGTAACCTTTCAGTTATAAGTCCAATGCTCTCACCACTACGCTACCTGCCACCCCATGTATATCATCAGAATAATAATATAATGGTGGTGTGTCATAATAGTTGCCATACATCAGTTATCAGAGTTAACAGTTGCTGTTTGATGTTACTGAAGGGGTGGCATGTAGCTAGTGGTTAGAGTGTTGGGCCAGTAACTGAAAGGTTGCTAGTTCAAATCCCCAGGCTGACAAGGTGAAACACCTGTTGATGTTTCCTTTAGCAAGGGACTTAACCTAATTGCTCCAGGGTCGCAGTTGATAATGGCAGATCCTGGCCGTGACCCCACTCTCTGAGGCTGTCTCAGGGGGAGTTAGGATGTAAAAAAAATAAACATTATTAATTCACACATGCGTGAAATAGGACAAATATAAGCACCACCTAGTTATTATAAAAGAAAGCTCATGCAGGACAAAATATATTCTGATGGGAGCCGACTTGGAAACTGAAATAGATTTGAAACATTCATTTGCATATTGCATCTCCCTGCTGCTCTAAGAGCATTTATATCCCTGTGAGTTGAACACTTCATGACTGAGAGCTGTCCTTCATGACAACAGAACCCACAACAACCATGACTTTTATCACAGTTTTAATCTGGACACTTGCTTTCTACGTCAAGGGTAAAAAACAATAAGAGTTGTGTTTGTACAATGAAAAGTAAACTATTTGAGTGAACTGAAAGACTGAGATTGTGTTTTTAATTCCAGGTAATGTACAATTATTTGTTTTCTCTGTTTCAGAATCCAGAGGACAGGTCACTGTGACCCAGACTCCTACAGTGAAAACTGTTCTCCCAGGACAGAAAGTCTCTATGATCTGTAAAGCCAGCAGTAATGTGTATAGTAATTGTCACAATGGTCAGTCATGGGGCCATCAGTGTCTATCCTGGTACCAACAGAAACCAGGAGAAAAACCCAAACTAATGATGCTCCCGGGGAACACACTCCATTCTGGGACTCCATCTAGATTCAGTGGCAGTGGATCAGGGAGTGACTTCACTCTGACCATCAGTGGAGTCCAGGCTGAAGATGCAGGAGATTACTACTGTCAGAGTTACCACAGTGGTAATGTGTTCACACAGTGATACAGAGTCGTACAAAAACCTCCCTCAGTCAGACTGCACAGTGACTGTACTGATACAGCTGGGACCTACTGCAGGTGCTGAGGAGGAAGAGACAGTGACATGGAACACTAACTGAACTAAAATACACTGAGATAAATATATCAGCGATGGTGACTATAATGTAAACTTATCCACCTTCATGTGAAATCATTCCTGAACTGACAACACCCGTAGGTCCAGACTACATAAATATTTTGCTGTGGCTGAGAAACCTTTTATTTAACATTTCAGACAATAAGTTGAATGGACTCTATCTATGTGAAATAATAATGTCTCAGATGAGTTCAGAATAAATATCCCCGTCTCTGTTATGTCCCTCTATTGGGTAATGGGTTTCAAGCTAAGATTGAACCATATTTACTCAGATCATATAACATGATTTATAACCCACTTAAACAACCTGAGGTACTAGAGACAGTGACATGGACCACTGGTTTGTGAAGTCAACTTTGAATATGTTTAGAACGCATCATTCAGATCATATGTTGCCCATCGTCATCATCATCGTTATCATCATCATCATCATCATCATTGTGCTGGACCTCCAAAAGTTATTTGAAGTTCTGAAAAACCCACAATACCAGTCCAACATGTAAAATAAGATGTAGAGAAGTAAAGAAAAAGCAGGTGATGTGACATCAGCATCAGCCTCCCTTGATACAATCCCTGTCAGAGTCACCACAGTGGTACCACAGTGGTGATGTGTTCACACAGATGATACACAGAGCCGTACAAAAACCTCCCTTAGTCAGATTGCACAGTAACTGCACTAGTCGGCTATGACTGCAGGTGCTGAGGAGGAAGAGACAGTGACATGGAACACTCACGGAACTAAAATACACTGAGCTAAATATATCAGTGATGGTGACTGTAATGTAAACTTATCCCCGCTTGTGTTAAATCATTCCTTAAGCGATAACAACCGTATGTCTGAATTGCATTAGTATTCCTCCCATGTTGCTGTAGTTCATATGTAAACATTGCCATAACATGTGATTTAATACGTTGAACAGACTCTGTGCAACAATAGTAATGTCTCACATCATTTCAGAATAAAAACCCTCAGTCTCTAAGATCGCTCTGGCCGGTAGTGAATTTCAAACAAAGATTCAACCACATTTACAGCTGGGACCTACTGCAGATGCTCAGGGGGAAGAGACAGTGACATGGAACACTAGGAGAGTGAAGTCAGCTTTGAATATGTTTAGAAAGCATCACTCAGATCACACGTTCCCCATCATCATCATCATCATCATCATCATCATCATTGTAGTGCACCTACAAAAGTTATTTGAAGTTCTGAAATACCCACAATACCAGTCCAACATGTAAAATAAGATGAAGTAAAGAAAAAGAAGGTGATGTGACATCAGCATCAGCCTCCCTAGATACAATCCCCATATGAACCTCACTGTCATGTATTGTCATATTATGTCTTGTTCCTGTTCTTTCTCTTCACTCCGTCTCCCTCTGCTGGTCGTATTAGGTTACCTTCTCTTCCTCTCCTTCCCCCAGCTGTTCCTCATCTTCTCTAACTACCTCGTTCACCCTTTTCCCACCTGTTCCCTTTTTCCCTCTGATTAGGTCTCTATTTCTCTCTCTGTTCCTGCTTCTGTCTTTGTCAGATTCTCGTTTGAGTTTCTCATGCCAGAACCAAACTATCGTCTTGTTTGCTTCACCCTTGTCCCGTCCTGTCGGAATCTACCTGTTCATCTGATGCTACGTGTGATCAGGTACCTCTGTCCTCTACGACCCGCGCCTACCCAGAGAGACCAGCAGTCTGTCGCCGCTCACCCAGCTATTCTCCTCTGCTGCTAAGAAGGGGACTCTAACCCAGCTATTATCCTATGCTGCTAAGAAGGGGACTCTTCTGTAATTATCAGAAGGACTTTATGATTCATTTGTCGCCCTCTCTGCGGGTTGTCTATTTTGCCATTATATACATCTGAAGAGGATCTATGTCTTCCCTGTGTTTTGACATTAAAGGACTCTGTATTTGTTAAACCGCTTTTGGGTCCTCACTCACGTGCATAACACTCACAACCAGATATTGATCATCTAGCATTATATGAACTATTTTGATCAGCAGGTTACTTACTGACTGTTACATCTGTGAAGGAGACATGATGCTGGGATCAAACATTTGACACATTCGTGTAGAGACCTACACTATCTACATAAAGTATAATAGAAATTTCATCTGTCATTATTTATATGATGGTATATGTGTTATGTCTCCTTCACTGAATCCACCATAAAGGTTAAAACCAGTCACTACCTCACATCTGGCCCAGTCCAGGGTATTTCAGGCAGTGAAACTGTTCAACTGCGAGACTGGTAGCTGTGGGAGTGAATTTGAGATTTACATAGACAGGGCTGGGTGGTTCTGCTTGTCCCAGAATAGAGCAACACTGTCACCAGATGTTCACTCTGTTCCCAGAGTGTTGGAGGTAGAGAAGACCAGGGGAAATATAATGAAGTGTAGACTACACTTTGAAGAAAACCATTGCTAAAACATATCATTTAATAAAATCATATTTGGAATTAAACATGATAAATATATCCAGTATGTCATGGAATGTAACAGTTTAGCAGTGTGATTTCTGAGAGCAAACCTTCAAGGTTTATTATCAAATTAGCAGTTGTAGAAATTATTGCAGGGTATTTGTTGGATCAGATGCCCTTTTAATTCTGTTTGAAAACATGAGAGTAAATTTACAGTTGAAGTCGGAAGTTTACATACACTTAGGTTGGAGTCATTAAAACTTGTTTTTGAACCACTCCACACATTTCTTGTTGCCAAACTATAGTTTGGCAAGTCGGTTATGACAACTACTTTGTGCATGACACAAGTAATTTTTCCAACAATTGTTTACAGACAGATTATTTCAACACCTCCGAAATTTTTTTTGTAGACCACAAGTCTGGTTCATCCTTGGGAGCAATTTCTAGTACGTAGACGTACGTAGGGGTTGTTTAAGTTGCATCTCATTATATTCCCAGTATTACTTTATCAAATCTCAAATCTTATCAATCATCAAATTTGCCGGACGCTACCCAATTGGAATAATACTCCACATGTATCCTCATCCAAACTTCAAAATACTGCCCCCTACCCAAGAGAGGTTAAGTTACATCTATCCAAACGTGCAAAACTACCTACAGAGTACCCATGTCTCCTACCTAACTTTGTAACACGGTCCCAAAATCCAATCTTACTTCATATTTTCTAAGTACCAGGAATATCAAAACACCGTATCAAAACCCCGTTCCGCTAGCGGAAGCCCTTGCCAACAGCCAATGAAATTGCAGGGCGCCAAATACAAATCACCAGAAATATCATAAATCAAATTTCTCAAAATTACAAGTATTAGGCACCATTTAAAGATATAATTCTTGTTAATCCAGCCACAGTGTCTGATTTCAAAATGCTTTACAGCGAAAGCTCCACAAACGATTATGTTAGGTCACCACCAACTCACAGAAAACCCAGCCATTTTTCCAGCCAAAGAGAGGAGTGACAAAAAGCACAAATAGATATAACATTAATCACTAACCTTTGATGATCTTCATCAGATGACACTCATAGGACTTCATGTTACACAATACATGTATGTTTTGTTTGGTAAAGTTCATATTTATAACCAAAAATCTTATTTTACATTGGCGTGTTATGTTCAGTAGTTCCAAAACATGCAGTGATATTGCTGAGAGCCACATGAATTTACAGAAATACTCATAAATGTTGATGAAAATACAAATAGCTTCTTTTGTTAGGGCGTTAGGTAAACAAATCCAAACGCACGTTCAGGTCCAGTCAGACGAAAAGTTCAAAAGGTTGTATTACAGGTCAAAGAAACTTGTCAAAATAAGTATATAATCAATGGATGTTTTTAGCATAAATGTTCAATAATGTTCCAACCGGAGAATTCCATTGTCTGTAGAAAAGCAATGGAACGAGAGATACCTCTCATGTGATTGCGCGTGACTGAGAAAGAGGCTGCTGCCAGAACCCTTAGTCAAACAGCTCTCATTCGCTCCCACTTCTAGTGGAAGCCTTAGGAAGTGCAAAATAACCCATATCCCACTGTGGATTCGATAGGGCTGAGTTCAAAAACTACAAACCTCAGATTTCCTACTTCCTGTTTGGATTTATTCTCAGGTTTTTCCCTGCCATATGAGTTCTGTTATACTCACAGACATCATTCAAACAGTTTTAGAAACTTCAGAGTGTTTTCTATCCAATACCAATAATAACATGCATATATTAGCATCTGGGTCTAAGTAGGAGGCAGTTTACTCTGGGCACGCTATTCATCCAAAAGTGAAAATGCTGAGCCTCTGTTGAGTGTACCCTCAACAGAGGCTTTTATTTTTTTGACATTTTTTTTCCTTCATAATTTCATCCATGTATTGATAAATTGTCCAAGCCTACCTCTCTCAGTACTATGTCCGAGCTCTGGTATTCACGCATGCCGGCAACTCTCAGATCATAGGAGGGTCCAGCTGCTCAATAATGAGTGTGTTTTTTCCCTTAAACCCCAATTCCTGATCCCCTGTGCACAGTTTACATTTACATTACATTTAAGTCATTTAGCAGACGCTCTTGTCCAGAGCGACTTACAAATTGGTGCATACACCTTATGACAACCAGTGGAACAGCCACTTGCATCTAAATCTTGTTGGGGGGGGGAGAAGGATTACCTACCCTTACTTACCCTAATTTACCCAGATCTTCAGGAGTGGTCAACAGGGGAAGTTGCAGAGATCCCCCTCGTTATCAAAAATGTTGTGGAAATTCAGTTCTGAGAGAGACTTGGTCATTTCTTCAAACAATCATCTTAATTCAATATTGATTCATTATTGCAATAGTGAAACCGTCGACCCAACAGTCTTGACTGTTGGTCCGAGTGCCTAACTGATAATGATAAAAGAGACCTTATATAGGACTTAAAAATGCTAAGTCAGACTGGGTCCAACTCAATAAGCCATCTTGTTTATCTACACAGGATGGTGTTTTACCCCCAACTCAGCTTAGTTTCCCAGATGCCAGGAAGATGAGACAATGAGGCATTGTTCTAAACTCTTCCAGGCTATCTCTATCTTGGGTCACACACACCACACCACATCTTGTCTATATAATGACAGATTTAGGTAATTATCACCAAGCCATTGTCAGCCCAAGCTATCTAGCAAAACCCATTTCCTTGACCCTACGCCCAGACTAACTGCAGGAAGCTAGAGTGGAAACCATCTCTTTACAGAAACACAGAATTAAACAGAACAGAAATGTCTTCCTTTTTGTTAAGTATTAATTGCTAACTATTAATATCAAACAAACCAGGTAAATATGTCATTTTTCTATAACATGACTCTGTTGAGTAACTCAAGGAAAACCATCAACCAATCTGAATAGAGATGATGTGCAATGATCAAAACCCCTAAAGATGACCTTAATCAATCAATCAATCAATCAATAAATCAATCAATCAATCAATCAAATATATTTATAAAGCCCTTCTTACATCAGCCAAAGTCACAAAGTGCTATACAGAAACACAGCCTAAAACCCCAAACAGCAAGCAATGCAGATGTAAAAGCACGGTGGCTAGGGATAACTCCCTAGATATGCCGGAACCTAGAAAGAAACCTAGAGAGGAACCAGGCTCTGAGGGGTGGCCAGTCCTCTTCTGGCTGTGCCAGGTGGATATTATAACAGAACATGGCCAAGATGTTCAAACGTTAATAAATGACCGGCAGGGGCAAATAATAATAATCACAGTGGTTGTAGAGGGTGCATGCAGGTTAGCACCTCAGGAGTAGATGTCAGTTGGCTTTTCATAGCCGAGCATTCAGAGTTAGAGACAGCAGGTGCGGTAAAGAGAGAGAGTCGAAAACAGAAGGTCTGGGACAAGGTAGTACATCCGGTGAACAGGTCAGAGTTCCATAGCCGCAGGCAGAACAGTTGAAACTGGAGCAGTAGCACGACCAGGGGACAGGATAGAGTTATCAGGCCAGGTAATCCTGAGGCATGGACCCAGGGCTCAGGTCCTCCAGGAGGGGAGGGAGAGGGAGAGGGAGAGAGAGAGAATTAGAGGGAGCATTCACACAGGACACCGGATAAGACTGGAGAAATACTCAAGATATAACAGCATAAATACTAGAGGCTGAGACAGGAGAGGTCTGGAGACACAATGGCCCTGTCTGACGATACCCTCGGACAGGCCCAACCAGGCAGGATATAACCCCACCCACTTTGACAAAGCACAGCCCCCACACCACTAGAGGGATATCTTCAAACCACCAACTTACTATCTTGAGACAATGCTGAGTATAGCCCACGAAGATCTCCCCCATGGCACGAACCCGAAGGGGGCGCCAAACCGGACAGGAAGATCACATCAGTGACTCAAACCCATTCAAGTGACGCACCCATGCTAGGGACTTCATGGAAGAGCACCAGTAAGCCAGTGACTCAGCCCCCGTAATAAGTTTAGAGGCAGAGAATCCCAGTGGAGAGAGGGGAACCGGCCAGAGAGAGACAGCAAGGGCGGTTCGTCTCTCCATTGTCTTTACGTTCACCTTCACTCCCCTGTCCAGACTACACTCAATCATAGGACCTACTGAAGAGATGAGTCTTCAATAAAGATATAAAGGTCGAGAACTGAGTCTGCGTCTCTCACATGGATAAAATGAAGTACTATAGGAGAAAGCCCCGCCTCCAGCTGTTTGCTTAGAAATTCGAGGGACAATAAGTCTTGTGGCCATTGCGTACTTGTAGGTATGTAGGCAGGACCAAATCGGAGAGATAGGTAGGAGCAAGCACATGCAATGCTTTGTAGGTTAGCAGTAAAACCTTGAAATTAGCCCTAGCCTTAACAGGAAGCCAGTGTAGAGGCTAGCATTGTTTGGTTCTAGTTAAGATTCTAGCAGCCGTGTTTAGCACTAACTGAAGTTTGTTTAGTGCTTTATACGGGTAGCCAGAAAGTAGAGCATTGCAGTATTATAATCTAGAAGTGACAACGCATGGATTAACTTTTTTGCATCATTTTTGGACAGAAAGTTCTTGATTTTTGCAATGTTACGTAGATGGAAAAAACTTGTCCTTGAAATAGTCTTGATATGTTCGTCAAAAGAGAGATCAGCGTCCAGAGTAACGCCGAGGTCCTTCAGAGTTTTATTTGAGACGACTGTACAACCATCAAGAATAATTGTCAGATCCAACAGAAGATATCTTTGTTTCTTGGTACCTAGAACTAGCATCTCTGTTTTGTCAGAGTTTAAAAGTAAAAATATTTGCCGCCATCCTCTTAAATTAGAAACACAGGCTTCCAGGGAGGGCAATTTTGGGGCTTTGCTTTGTTTCATCGAAATGTACAGCTGTGTATGGTCCGCATAGCAGTGAAAGTTAGCATTATGATTCCGAATGACATCACCAAGAGGTAAAATATAAAATATATAGTGACCTGCACTTTGAATAGCTAGAATTTCATCAACATGATTCAAACACATACAATAAAGCCCCTAAACACTACCCAGACATTCTCCCTCGCACCACTGTGGTAGTTCCAGAGAGCAGCAGGTGAAGCAGGAGACTCGAGACGTCAGAGCTCTGGAGATCTCCCCTTTAGATCAATCACACAGTCCACACTAAGACTGCAGTTACTAATCTTGACCCCTGGAGGGAGACAGAAATAAGATACTGTCTGATCTAATACACAGTAGTAACAACATGCTTCAATTGTAGATGTCTAAAATCAATATATCACTCCCAATTCAGCAGTTCTATCAGAAACCATGTCAGTGATTAAATAGTTATCATGTTTCTACATCACATCACACAACATGTACTGATAAAATGTGACTGTCCAGTTAGATTACTTGTTGGTTATTACTGCATTGTCGGAACTAGAAGCACAAGCATTTCGCTACACTCGCATTAACATCTGCTAACCATGTGTATGTGACAAATCAAATTAGATTTGATTTGATTCATGTTTGCTTTTGGCCGTATACAGCTCATTGAGTGCGGTCTTAGTGCCAGCATTCTGGATGATAGCGGGGTGAACAGGCAGTGGCTCGAGTGGTTGTTGTCCTTGATGATCTTTATGGCCTTCCTGTAACATCGGGTGGTGTAGGTGTCCTGGACGGCAGGTAGTTTGCCCCCGGTGATGCGTTGTGCAGACCTCACTAGCCTCTGGAGAGACTTACGGTTGCCGTACCAGGCGGTGATACAGCCCGCCAGGATGCTCTCGATTGTGCATCTGTAGAAGTTTGTGAGTGCTTTTGGTGACAAGCCGAATTTCTTCAGCCTCCTGAGGTTGAAGAGGCGCTGCTGCTCCTTCTTCACGTTGCTGTCTGTGTGAGTGGACCAATTCAGTTTGTCTGTGATGTGTATGCCGAGGAACTTAAAACTTACTACCCTCTCCACTACTGTTCCATCGATGTGGATAGGGGGGTGTTCCCTCTGCTGTTTCCTGAAGTCCACAATCATCTCCTTAGTTTTGTTGACGTTGAGTGTGAGGTTATTTTCCTGACACCACACTCCGAGGGCCCTCACCTCCTCCCTGTAGGCCGTCTTGTCGTTGTTGATAATCAAGCCTACCACTGTTGTGTCGTCCGCAAACTTGATGATTGAGTTGGAGGCGTGCGTGGCCACACAGTCGTGGGTGAACAGGGAGTACAGGAGAGGGCTCAGAACGCACCCTTGTGGGGCCCCAATGTTGAGGATCAGCGGGGTGGAGATGTTGTTGCCTACCCTCACCACCTGGGGGCGGCCCGTCAGGAAGTCCAGTACCCAGTTGCACAGGGCGGGGTCGAGACCCAGGGTCTCGAGCTTGATGACGAGCTTGGAGGGTACTATGGTGTTGAATGCCGAGCTGTAGTCGATGAACAGCATTCTCACATAGGTATTCCTTTTGTCCAGATGGGTTAGGGCAGTGTGCAGTGTGGTTGAGATTGCATCGTCTGTGGACCTATTTGGGCGGTAAGCAAATTGGAATGGGTCTAGGGTGTCAGGTAGGGTGGAGGTGATATGGTCCTTGACTAGTCTCTCAAAGCACTTCATGATGACGGAAGTGAGTGCTACGGGGCGGTAGTCGTTTAGCTCAGTTACCGTAGCTTTCTTGGGAACAGGAACAATGGTGGCCCTCTTGAAGCATGTGGGAACAGCAGACTGGTATAGGGATTGATTGAATATGTCCGTAAACACACCGGCCAGCTGGTCTGCGCATGCTCTGAGGGCGCGGCTGGGGATGCCGTCTGGGCCTGCAGCCTTGCGAGGGTTAACACGTTTAAATGTCTTACTCACCTCGGCTGCAGTGAAGGAGAGTCCGAGTCCGCATGTTTTCGTTGCAGGCCGTGTCAGTGGCACTGTATTGTCCTCAAAGCGGGCAAAAAAAGTAATTTAGTCTGCCTGGGAGCAAGACATCCTGGTCCGGAAAACGCTCATCCAGAGGTGGTGCTCCTCGTGGCCGGTGACAATCACTTAAGGTGACTGCATGATAATATTGTTTTGTCTCACGGATCCGTAGATTCTTGAGAGATTTGATAACTAAGTCTGCATTGCAGTCTGTTGTTGGGCCAGTTTCATCAAAAAGTGAGTCCTTCATTAAGATCCGGGAATAATTATCATCTGAGAACTCAAATGACCTACTTGGCCTGCCATTTGAGAGTCTGCTATTTCAGCCATAACGTCAAAAGACAGCTAGACTTGTGGAAAGAGAGTCTCAAAAAGGAGTGCTGTATGATGGAGAGTTCATGTTCAAAAGCTGAAGAACATACGCACATCCAGCTACTTTCCGCAGGTGCTGGATTGGTGGCAAACTCATGAAAACAGAAAGGAAAATGCTGCACACTGCTGCTCATGCTCCCAGCTGATATTTATTTACAACAAAGTTTCGATCCTTAGGTATCCATATCCCAGGTGGAGGTGGAAGGTCCTATATAGGGGCAGTACTCAGTGACATCACTTCCTGAAAAAGGTAAAAATGTATAACATAGTTTCACAATATTATCATTCAATGTATCAAAATATATGATCATACACAGAGAATGTGTTCAATATTTACAGTAATACACATAAAATATTCAATTAGAATATTAGAATTTATAAAAACAGTTTCAAGTCAAACTCCTCGTTAAGGTCAAGATGACGCAGTGTGTTGAGCCTGTGGATCCAGAAAGATTCCCTTTGAAGAATAATGAGTTGGCTGGACATGCCGAGAGATGAGTTTCAGATTGGTCTGGGGTGTAGCATCTTGTGTCTATAAAATGAGCTGCTCGTTATGCGTAGATGTTGGGAAAATTATGATTAAATGACTGAACAAATCATTTTAAGTGGAACTGTAACGAAGTAAAACTTATACTATGTTTTATTATATCTGATTAACAATATGAGTTCATAAGAAGGGATTGTGTGACAAGGACAAGGAGTAATTCAAGTTAATGAACACCATTCCAACTAGGAAGAAACAAATGGGTTATGGACTGTGTAAACACATAAGGTCGTTAACCTACAGAACGGGCCTTTGGGTTTTTTAGATAAGACAGTGAGTGCATTCTTAGGTTCTCTGTTAACCTGTTACTCCTACCCCCTACTTTTTCGAACATTCTGTTAAAAATCACGCAACATTTCAGCGCCCTGCTACTCATGCCAGGAATATAGTATATGCATATGATTAGTATGTGTGGATAGAAAACACTCAGACGTTTATTTTTATTTATTTTTTTATTTTTATTTCACCTTTATTTAACCAGGTAGGCTAGTTGAGAACAGGTTCTCATTTGCAACTGCGACCTGGCCAAGATAAAGCATAGCAGTGTGAACAGACAACACAGAGTTACACATGGAGTAAACAATTAACAAGTCAATAACACAGTAGAGAAAAAAAGGGGAGTCTATATACAATGTGTGCAAAAGGCATGAGGAGGTAGGCGAATAATTACAATATTGCAGATTAACACTGGAGTGATAAATGATCAGATGATCATGTACAGGTAGAGCTATTGGTGTGCAAAAGAGCAGAAAAGTAAATAAATAAAAACTGTGGGGATGAGGTAGGTGAAAATGGGTGGGCTATTTACCAATAGATTATGTACAGCTGCAGCGATCGGTTAGCTGCTCAGATAGCTGATGTTTGAAGTTGGTGAGGGAGATAAAAGTCTCCAACTTCAGCGATTTTTGCAATTCGTTCCAGTCACAGGCAGCAGAGTACTGGAACGAAAGGCGGCCGAATGAGGTGTTGGCTTTAGGGATGATCAATGAGATACACCTGCTGGAGCGCGTGCTACGGATGGGTGTTGCCATCGTGACCAGTGAGCTGAGATAAGGCGGAGCTTTGCCTAGCATGGCCTTGTAGATGACCTGGAGCCAGTGGGTCTGGCGACGAATATGTAGTGAGGGCCAGCCGACTAGAGCATACAAGTCGCAGTGGTGGGTAGTATAAGGTGCTTTAGTGACAAAACGGATGGCACTGTGATAAACTGCATCCAGTTTGCTGAGAAGAGTGTTGGAAGCAGTTTTGTAGATGACATCGCCGAAGTCGAGGATCGGTAGGATAGTCAGTTTTACTAGGGTAAGCTTGGCAGCGTGAGTGAAGGAGGCTTTGTTGCGGAATAGAAAGCCGACTCTTGATTTGATTTTCGATTGGAGATGTTTGATATGGGTCTGGAAGGAGAGTTTGCAGTCTAGCCAGACACCTAGGTACTTATAGGTGTCCACATATTCAAGGTCGGAACCATCCAGTGTGGTGATGCTAGTCGGGCATGCGGGTGCAGGCAGCGATCGGTTGAAAAGCATGCATTTGGTTTTACTAGCGTTTAAGAGCAGTTGGAGGCCAACTTTTTGGAGTTGGAGCTACAGGATGCAAACTTCTGCCTGAAGAAGCTGGCCTTAGCTTTCCTGACTGACTGCGTGTATTGGTTCCTGACTTCCCTGAACAGTTGCATATCGCGGGGACTGTTCGATGCTATTGCAGTCCGCCACAGGATGTTTTTGTGCTGGTCGAGGGCAGTCAGGTCTGGAGTGAACCAAGGGCTGTATCTGTTCTTAGTTCTGCATTTTTGAACGGAGCATGCTTATCTAAAATGGTGAGGAAGTTACTCTTAAAGAATGACCAGGCATCCTCAACTGACGGGATGAGGTCAATGTCCTTCCAGGATACCCGGGCCAGGTCGATTAGAAAGGCCTGCTCACAGAAGTGTTTTAGGGAGCGTTTGACAGTGATGAGGGGTGGTCGTTTGACTGCGGCACCGTAGCGGATACAGGCAATGAGGCAGTGGTCGCTGAGATCCTGGTTGAAGACAGCGGAGGTGTATTTGGAGGGTCAGTTGGTCAGGATGACGTCTATGAGGGTGCCCTTGCTTACAGAGTTAGGGTTGTACCTGGCGGGTTCCTTGATGATTTGTGTGAGATTGAGGGCAGCTAGCTTAGATTGTAGGACTGCTGGGGTGTTAAGCATATCCCAGTTTAGGTCACCTAACAGAACAAACTCTGAAGCTAGATGGGGGGCAATCAATTCACAAATGGGGTCCAGGGCACAGCTGGGAGCTGAGCGGGGTCGGTAGCAGGCGGCAACAGTGAGAGACTTATTTCTGGAGAGAGTCATTTTCAGAATTAGTAGTTCGAACTGTTTGGGTATGGACCTGGAAAGTATGACATTACTTTGCAGGCTATCTCTGCAGTAGACTGCGACTCCTCCCCCTTTGGCAGTTCTATCTTGACGGAAGATGTTATAGTTGGGTATGGAAATCTCTGAATATTTGGTGGCCTTCCTGAGCCAGGATTCAGACACGGCAAGGACATCAGGGTTAGCAGAGTGTGCTAAAGCAGTGAGTAAAACAAACTTAGGGAGGAGGCTTCTGATGTTGACATGCATGAAACCAAGGCTTTTTCGATCACAGAAGTCAACAAATGAGGGTGCCTGGGGACATGCAGGGCCTGGGTTTACCTCCACATCACCCGCGGAACAGAGAAGGAGTAGTATGAGGGTGCGGCTAAGGGCTATCAAAACTGGTCGCCTAGAGCGTTGGGGACAGAGAATAAGAGGAGCAGGTTTCTGGGCATGGTAGAATATATTCAGGGCATAATGCACAGACAGGGGTATGGTGGGGTGCGGGTACGGCGGAGGTAAGCCCAGGCACTGGGTGATGATGAGAGAGGTTTTATCTCTGGACATGCTGGTTGTAATGGGTGAGGTCACCGCATATGTGGGAGGTGGGACAAAGGAGGTATCAGGGGTATGAGGAATGGGACTAGGGGCTCCATTGTGAACTAAAACAGTGATAACTAACCTGAGCAACAGTATACAAGGCATATTGACATTTGAGAGAGACATACAGCGAGGCATACAGTTAACACAGGTGTTGAATTGGGAAAGCTAGCAAAACAGTGGGTGAGACAACAGCTAATCAGCTAGCATAACAACAGCAGGTGAGATGGCATTGACTAGGCAACTCGGCCGACAGATAAAACAAACAAGCAGAATGGAGTACCGTGATTAATGGACAGTCCAGCGTGCATCAGCTATGTAGCCAAGTGATCAGAGTCCAGGGGGCAGCGGTGGATGGGGCAGGGGGGCTGGGCTGGCGAGTGTTATCCAGGTTAAAAAAAACTAACAATGACTAAATAGCTTGTAGCTAGCTAGCTGGTTAGCTTCTGGAGGTTCTTGAGTGTGTTCTAAAAATAAAGATAATAGCGATTCCGTATCACATTGGGTGAGGCAGGTTTCCGGAAGGTACAAACAATTATTTTTTTTTAAATCGGGAAGAGATAGAGTACATATGGGCCACTGCGTTTTTGGGACGCGGCGATGCAGACGGTTAGCAGGCCTGTGCTAACAAGCTAACAGATTAGCAGGCCGGGGTAAACAAGGTAGTAGTTAGCGGACCTGGGCTAAACAAGCTAGCAGTTAGCATGCCGAATTAGCAAGCAAGGAGATAGCGAGGGCTAGAGAGTTAGCCTTTGGAGGACGTCGAGATGGGGTGAGTCTGTTTATTCCTCTTCATGCAGTGATATCGATAGACCGGTCGTAGGTCAAGGTATTGTAGCCCAGGAGTATGCTAGGAGCTCTGGCCGGGCTAGCTTCAAGCTACGTGGGTGGAAACGCTAGCCAGGAGTAATCAACCAGGGTTGCTGTTTAGCTCGATAGCTAGTTGTGAAGATCCAGCTGAAGAATGTTCCGTTTGTGGTGGGAATCCGGGGGTAAAAAATTAAATAGGTCCGTTATGCTCTGGTTAGCGTTGCGTTGTTCGAACTGGCGAGAGCTTTCCGAGCTGAAGGTTAGTTGATGACCGGTTAGCTGAAGACCGCTAGCATAGCTGGTAGTTAGCTGGCTAGCTTCAGTTGAGGGGGTCTGAAGTAAATATAACTACTTTAGGAAAAGTACCTACATTGGCGGGTTGCAGAAGAGTATTTGGAAGCTTAGGTTTAGCAAAATGTTTTTAAAGATATGCGAAGAAAAAATATCTAAAACGAAAAAGAGACAATATTTACAGAGAGACGATATGACAGGACAACTTATTGCTACGCCATCTTGGTATAAAACTGGTTAAATCACGGCTGTGACTATAACAGAACGTGCGTTTCATCGAAAGTGCAGGAAAATTTGATCACTGAAAATGGAAAAAAATATCCATGCGCCACTTCAACCGATTGATAAAGGTGAACCAGATGAAATGGGGCCGAGGTTGCAATACCTACCGCTTCCACACGATGTCAACAGTCTTGTCATTTGCCTAGGCTTTGTGTCTTGGTCAAACGAAGAAGAGACAGCCCATTTCTTCAGGTCTCGGACCGGATATTTTGGTTGAGATTTACCCGGACATTATTTCCAGACGTACAGCTATTGAATATACATCGCCTCGTGATCAATTTGATCGCTTATTAACGTTTACTAATACCTAAAGTTGCATTACAAAAGTATTTCGAAGTGTTTTGTGAAAGTTTATCGTCAACTTTTTAAATTTTAAAATATGACGTTATGTTCTAAAATGCTATTTTTTTCGTTGATCACACACTCTTCATAGATCGATATCTAGGCTATATATGGACAGATTTAATCGAAAAAAAGACCCAATAGTGATGTTTATGGGACATCTAGGAGTGCCAACAAAGAAGATGATCAAAGGTAATGAATGTTTTATATTTTATTTGTGCGGTTTGTGTAGCGCCGACTATGCTAATTATTTTATTTACGTCCCCTGCGGGTCTTTTGGGGTGTTACATGCTATCAGATAATAGCTTCTCATGCTTTCGCCGAAAAGCATTTTAAAAATCTGACTTGTTGCCTGGATTCACAACGAGTGTAGCTTTAATTCAATACCCTGCATGTGTATTTTAATGAACGTTTGAGTTTTAACGAGTGCTATTAGCATTTAGCGTAGCGCATTTGCATTTCCAGATGTCTAGATGGGACGCCTGCGTGTCAGGTAGAAGCAAGAGGTTAATTAGAACTGTCAGCTCAGTGTTGATCGATAATGTTTAGGGGTCAAAAGTTACCTGGGAGTGTGTTAGTAAGTTAGAATGAACTTTTCACCTCACTTTGTCCCGGGCGAGAGGAGGGGATTCTGTTAACTCTTGGGGATAGTGAGACGCTAGCGTCTCAAGTGGCCAATAGCCTCGGGAAATGCAGAGCGCCAAATTCAAATAAAATGCTATAAAACTCAAACTTTCATTAAATCACAGATGCAGGATATTCAATTAAAGCTACACTCGTTGTGAATCCAGCCAACATGTCAGTTTTTAAAAATGCTTTTTGGCGAAAGCATGAGAAGCTATTATCTGATAGCATGCACCCACCTGAACCAGTTGTAAACAAAAGAACTAGCGTAGCAGGCGCTACACAAAAGGCTGAAATAAAATATAAAACATGCATTACCTTTGACAAGCTTCTTTGTTGGCACTACAATATGTCCCATAAACATCACAATTGGTTCTTTATTTCCATTAATTCCGTCCATGTATACCCAAAATGTCCATTTATAAAGCAGGTTTGATCCGGAAAAAAACAGCTTGCCAAAACACAACGTCACTACAAAACATTTCAAAAGTTGCCTACAAACTTTGCCAAAATATTTCAAACTACTTTTGTAATACAACTTTAGGTATTTTTAAACGTTAATAATCGATCAAATTGTAGACGGGGCAATCTGTATTCAATAGAGCAAGTAAACAAAACATGCACCATTTTCCCTCTTGCGTAACTCTCAACAGTGTAACGTTGTTCCAGGATGTGCCTCTTCTTCGTTGCACCAATGATTAACTTCAACCCAATTCCAAAGACTGGTGACATCCTGTGGAAGTCGTAGGAAATGTAAAATGGTCGCTATCAAATATCCCTTGGCAAAGACAACTGAGGGAACCGTCAGAGGAAAAAAATAAAATAAATTCTGAACAGTTTTTCCTCTGTGTTTTGCCTGCTACATAAGTTCTGTTATAGTCACAGACATGATTGAGTGTTTTCTATCCACACCTACTAATCATATGCATATAATATATTCCTGGCATGAGTACCAGAAAGTTGAATTTGTGCACGCTATTTATCCAAAAGTGGAAATGCTGCCCCCTATCCTTAAAAGGTTAAAGCAATGAAATGACGTCATGATTTCTATATAAACTGTTGCTCGTGGTGAAATGGGAGTGCGCTCCGAGAATAAATTCTGTTAACTATTATTAAAAAGACTGGTCTCCGTTTTCAATTAATGAAAGCACATTGGCATAATTAAATTACAGTAACAGTAGATGTTAAAGGAATTTAACATTTCCTATGTGTTCATTAACCAAATCAATTTAAATCACTCTGTCTGTTTCTAAGAATTTGTAAGATCCTTATTTGCATAAAATAGACTGAGACCAGTATACCAAAATGAGCCAATTGTGTTTAGTCTCGAGAGCGCTGGTCATAATACCATGTACATTGGTTTATATACCTCACATTTCGTCAAAGTGTTTTAGATGTCCCTCCTCTTCTCCGACAAAGACAAAGCAGAAAAAAAAGTCAATTCCAACCCACTAACGCACATACATTACACACTATATCTGGATTATCTCCTGAAGTCTCACCACAGTTTATTACCACTTAGCTGGCAGTTCCAGTCCCCCTCCCCAGATATGTAAAACCTGGAGGGGCTCTCGCTGTCTTATAATATGTCCACAGTTATAGCTGGGTCGGTTCAAACATAGGTTAAGGATCCTCTTTGTTTTCGTTAAGCACACACATGCATTCCTCTCTTCCCCCCTCCAACCTAGTTGGAGCTGTGTTTATTATTTTTAATTACTCCTTGTTCATGCTACATAACCTCCAATTCTAATGGTTAAGTTTCTGGGTATAATTATTTAATCATTTATCTTAAACCTTGATAAAATATCTTAACAGTAGATAATCCTTTCTACTGCAGTTTTTTTCTGAAAGATATAACGTTAGCCACAGAGAACTACAAATATGTTCCTACTGCTCTCAATAACATTGCTGCCCTGCATTTAACAGGAGCTATTGACAAAGGCCAGTGGTAAAATGTTGTGATGGACTACTGATAGGTGAGAATTGTCTGTTAATTGAATGATTAGAATATTCCGTCCTGAAACATATAATTGTATGGAATTGATTAGAATTTATAAAATCATAATCAATAAATGTGTAGTCCTAGTCAGAATTAGGGTAAAACAATATGTCTTTATGGTATTTTAAACACAGACTGTCTGAGCTCGGTGCCGACCTGACTAGAGATTTGGGAGAGAACGGGGAGTATGTCTCAAGGACTAGGTCACTATCTCTGTCGGCTGGATAGTGAGAAAGACAGTGTGTGTAGCAGGACATGTGTGTGCGTCTGTTTGTGTGTGTGTGTGTGTGTGTGTGTGTGTGTGTGTGTGTGTGTGTGTGTGTGTGTGTGTGTGTGTGTGTGTGTGTGTGTGTGTGTGTGTGTGTGTGTGTGTGTGTGTGTGTGTGTGGCTGTGTGTGTGTGTGTGTGTGTGTGTGTGTGTGTGTGTGTGTGTGTGTGTGTGTGTGTGTGTGTGTGTGTGTGTGTGTGTGTGTGTGTGTGTGTGTGTGTGTGTGTGTGTGTGTGTGTGTGTGTGTGTGTGTGTGTGCGCGTATGGCTGTGTATGTGTGTGTGTGTGTGTGTGTCTGCGTGTGCGTATGGCTGTGTGTGTGTGGACGTGAGAAGTCAGTATAAAATGAATTGATTTGTATTCTTGACTTCAGAACGTTCCTGTGAATAAACATTTAACTGTGGTAGACTGGGCCTCTGTCTGTTTTCATTCGACCAGGATCTTACAAATTCTGGTTTGCAGACTGAGAGTAATATAATTCAATTGGGTGATGTACCTGGAGAACATAATTCTCTTATCAACTACTTCCTGGAGGACATTCGTGCCATGCTGACTCTCTCTGACTCTCTGAAAATGAATCAGACGATGAGGAAATCCCTGATTTAGGTAAAAACATTTTCATTGAAGACATTGTAGATTAATTTACATGTATGAAGTGTGTGTAACGTTAGTGATGTTTTCTCAGAGTGTCATTTCGCATCGCTAGTTATTACATTATTACGTGTACGAACTGTGTGTAATGATATCTCAGAATGCCATTTTGCATCTATTGTATAATAATGCTTAAATATTTGTATCTGGAACTTGTCGTTCAGCATCAGTAGAACATGCCTGACTCTCCTCCACCAGTCATACTAGGAGAATGGTGTAATGCCTCCCATCAAAAAGAGAGCTGGCCCAAGCAAGCACAGACTACACCTGAAGCATGAGGACTTGCAGCGAGTGGTGAACTTCATCAACAACTACACAGAGGATAATGCAATAGTGTTACCAGGACGCCACCCAGGACACAAACTCTTTAGTGGAAAACTGCTGCCATCCCATGTGACAAAAGCAGCAGTGTGGCGTCTCTACAAGGAATCGATGGCAACACTTGGTATGTAAAATCTAAACACGTGTTGATTATTTAATTAACCTCCAACATGATTGGTACTACTTTTATTGATCTCACATCACACAGCTGGTTGGACTGGAGGATGGTACGGTGCTGGTGGAAAGCTATGGTTGGCAGCAACACCCTACTCAGTATTTCAGGTCATTGCCACAGATCAAGCAGTACAATCACTTCAGGTGAATATAATTTTCATTGCATGATATTATTTTTATCTAAACTTAGTGGAATGGGGTTTGTCATTATGGGGTATTTAATCAACTTTAGAATAAGACTGTAACCTAACAAAAGGTCAAAGGGACTGAATACTTTCCGAAGGCATTGTATTTACCACTATTTCATAAAATAAAAATCACCACCCTATTAACTCATCTGCAGTAAAATCTAGTACTCCCAGGTACTTCTCTTCAGCTACCACCTACACATTAAAACCCACTACCCGGGACTCACTGCCACTAATTGTGAAAGGAGACGAAACTGGCTTCATTAAGGGCCGTAAAGTCATGCAACAATGTCAGGCGGCTTCTTAATGTAATTCAAGCCTACCAACAAAGTGCTACGGATGGTCTTGTGCTCTCCCTAGATGCTGAGAAAGCATTTGATCGTGTGGAGTGGTCTTACCTATTATTTGCTCTAAGTCAATTCAGTCTACGGGACAACTTTATATAATGGGTGAAAGTTTTATATGATGATCCTCAGGCTGCTATCCTTACTAATGGACTAAGGTCAAATAGCTTCTCTATACACAGAGGTACCAGACAGGGCTGTCCTTTGTCCCCTCTGATATTCATCTCTAGTCCCGAGACTTCAATTACATCTCTTATTAATATTATTGAATTATTCAGCGAATTCTCAGGCTACAAGATTAACCTAACTAAGTCAGAGGCTATGCCACTTGGTAGCCTACACTCTGTACCTAATACGTCTCCCCCCTTCCCTTTTAAATGGTCTCCCTCAGGTTTCATGTATCTGGGTATATTTGTAATTCCTAAATTCCAGCAAATGTACAAAGCCAATTTTGTTCCCCTGTTTGATACAATAAAACAGGATCTGGAGCGCTGGAACTCTCTCCCGATTTCTTGGTTGGGTAGAATATCCCTCTTGAAAATGAACATTTTACCTAGACTACTTTACCCAATCCAAATGATCCAAGTATTACTCTCCAATAAGGTAATAAAGGATGTAAATGGATGGCTGTTCCTTTATATTGAGTAAACGCAAGCCAAGACTTAAGATGGCAATATTGCAGCTGCCAAGTTCTATGGGCGGCTTGGACCTGCCCAATATCAGGTTCTACCAATGGTGTGCCCACCTTTGTTATATTTCTGACTGGATCATAAATGATGACTCCTCTATTTGGTTAGACATTGCGACTTCTCTTTAAAAATACCCCTATATATACAGGATCTTTTATTTTTCAGAAGTTTCAAGTCTGTAGAAGATCACTGCAATAATCCCGTTACACTTAACACACTCAAAGTATGGAGGTCAGTTCAACACTTCCTGGGAAGGTCCAAACTAACCTCTGCTCTTACCTCAATTCTTAACAACCCAGATTTCAGTCCAGGATTGCTGGATGCTGGCTTTAACTTTTGGCTTAATAAGGGCATACGTAGACTAAATGACTTATTTGCTGATAAGATTTTATTGTCATTTGAGCAGATGGTCGGGAAATATCGACTCACAAAGCAGGACTTTTTCCGCTTCCTACAAGTAAGACATTATATTCTGAAGAGCACCACCTTAATTTGTAACCCTGATGTGTCTGTCATCGAAAGAATGCTTTATGATACTTAAGGTCCTTTTCTGCTGTCAACACACAGAGGGTGAAACAAGTGTGGGAGAAAGAATTGTCTGTTTCTATTGAGGAAGAGATGTGGGAGGACATTTGGAGATATGCAAAAACAATATCTATATGTAATCGTACTAGAGCAATCCAATTAAGAATAATACACAGATTGCATATATCCCCAAATCGCAGACATGATTTAAGCCCCACTTCCTCTTCCCCTCAGTGTCTTAAATGCAAAACTGATACAGGCACCCAAACACATTGTTTATGGTCATGTACCAAAAGATACTGGTCTGGTGTTCTGCAAGAAATTGAAAAGATCCTAGGGGTTGATCTAGAATTGGACCCAGTTTCTTTACTGTTAGGTCTCCCTAGTAGGCATGTTACTTCTGTGGGTAAAAGGAGGCTTTACAACATCCTTACCTTCGCAGCGAGGAAAAACATCCTTTTACAGGGGATTAGTGATAAGGTTCCTTCTATTAAAGATTGGCATAAGATACTATTTGAATGGGTGCCTCTGGAATATCTGACATGTACATTGCATTCTAAAACAGACCAGTTCTACAAAGTATGGGAACCTTATCTAAATGACCTAGAACCTGAGGTATCAGCTATTATGCTGCAAGGATTCTCTTAGAATGGCGGGGATCTATGTATTTCAGAACTACACTGTACGTTCCATGTGTGGAACCTAACCTCTTGGTTTAAACTGAGCTTTTTTGGTTAATTTCTGTTTAAAATGTATGTATTGAGAGACGCAATGATGGGGATGGGGTGAGAGAAGCACCGAGCGGGAAGAGGAAAATGGTGTACGTATGTGTGTGTATGTATGTATGAGTGTATACGTAGGTATGTGTAAGTGAGTGCTGTTTTTTTTTGTTGCTTTGTCTCCGTTGTTGTATCTCTTAATATGGGTGAAAATTGTGAAATTCCAATAAAAAATACTGTTACAAAAAAAAAACACTCCCCCATTCCACTACTTTGACCCTATCTGCTCCTGCACGATGCCAACGACCTGGGAGGATGGGACACCGCCCCTAAACACACCCTGTAACTCTTCTGAAGTCAAATCTTGTTTACTTAAATACTTCTCTGCAGCTGCCACCACAACAGCCTTTCTCTGTAGTTTATATTCCATTTCTGTGGTACAGTTGATAACCATTGCTATGATCGCTAAGAAGACAACCTTACTGAAGCATAACTCACTCGCTGGCCTATCCCTCTGTGCTGGCACAAATCTACTACTCACTGGGATCCTCTCAGTATCACTCACCCTTCACCCATCCTCCTCCTCTTTCTTCGCTGCCGCAGCATGTGAGAGGCACCCTCTGCGCTACTCTGACCACTTCAACCTGCCTCTCTCACACCGGACACCGCTGATCTCCAGCAATAGGAGAACCCCTACTGTTTACACAACTTTATCCAGCCAAACTACACAATCCTCTGTCCCATGCCCTCCTGCACACTTCCCACATCTTGGAATTTCCCTCCTACACACTGCTACAACATGACCATGAACGTTGCACCTGAAACAGAGCAGTGGATTCTGCACAAAAGCTCTAACAGGATAACTAATACATCATAACATGACTTTGTCAGGCTCAAAACTCAAAAGGACTGACAATGACTCCTCTGTTTCACCGCTGGGTGGAAAAGGAGTTGCGGGTAGCTGAATCAGTGTGTAGTAGAGCTGAACAACAAGAGTCAAACTAGAGCTACTGTATGTCTAGAAGACCTTAAATCATAACTGATCACCTAATATTTCTCCTGACCATTAACTACATGTTGACTCTGTTGAGTAACTCAAGGAAAACCATCAACCAAACTGAATTAGAGATATACAATGATCAAAACCCTAAAGATGTATTATTCATTTGTGTTTTGAATAGTTAGAATTTAATCAAGATGATTAAAACATATACAATAAAGCCCCTAAACATTACCAATATATCCTCCCTCACACCACTGTGGTAGTTCCAGAGAGCAGCAGGTGAAGCAGGAGACTGGAGACGTCAGAGCTCTGGAGATCTCCCTTTAGATCAGTCAGTCAGCAGCATCAGTCCACACACAGACTGCAGTTATTAACCCTGACCACTGGAGAGACACAGAAAGATACTATCTGTTATAATAACACAGTAATAACAATATGCTCCATTTGTAGATGTCTATAATTAATATATCAGTCCCCATTCAGCACTTATATCAGAAACCAGTAACAAAGTTATCATGTGTCTACATCACACAACAGGTATTAATAAAATTGGACTGTCTAGGAAGGCAATTTACATATAAGATACTTTGCATTGGCAGCACATGCTTCAGTGGTCTGTGAGTGTTTATAGCCCTGTGAGAGTTTAACACAGTTTAACACAATGACTGATAGCTGTCCTTCATGACAACAGAACTTCAACAATGGCTTTGATTATGAGATTCTTGTGGATATTGATGTTCTTAATTCAGGGTAAGACTATTGAATATCATGATCTGCAAATTATTTTTCTTATCAAAATATTAAATGTAAATTGCCTCTGTCTCAAAACAGATTGAGATTCATGAACATGTAGACAAAACAAACACAGTTTAATGAACAATTCTTAAATGTCTCTGTTTCAGAATCCAGAGGACAGGTCACTGTGACACAGACTCCTACAGTGAAAACTGTTCTCCCAGGACAGAAAGTCTCTATGATCTGTAAAGCCAGCAGTAATGTGTATAGTAATTGTCACAATGGTCAGTCATCGGGCCATCAGTGTCTATCCTGGTACCAACAGAAACCAGGAGAAAAACCCAAACTAACGATGCTTCCAGGGAACACACTCCATTCTGGGACTCCATCTAGATTCAGTGGCAGTGGATCAGGGAGTGACTTCACTCTGACCATCAGTGGAGTCCAGGCTGAAGATGCAGGAGATTACTACTGTCAGAGTTTACACACAGACTGGCTTGGTAGCACCTTTTGGTCCACAGTGATACAGAGTCGTACAAAAACCTCCCTCAGTCAGACTGTACAGTGACTGTACTGATACAGCTGGGACCTACTGCAGGTGATGAGGGGAAGAGACAGTGACATGGAACACTGATCAGTAGAGGAGGTCATTTTTGAATATGTTTAGAAAGTATCATTCAGATCACATGTTCCTCATCATCATCATCATCATTATCTTTGTTATCAAGGTTGAGACTAGTTATGTTTGTCATGGCCTGAAAGTTCACTTATAAAAGTTAGACGTTTTGAAAAGCATTTATTTTACATTTTTATTTAATTGGACTATTTTCCCAGATTAGTCTCATTGAGATTAAACATCTATTTTACAAGAGATACCTGGTCAAAACAGCAGCACACAAAGTTGTACACAGATTTACAACATAAAACACAACGCTTTACACACAATTACAACATAAAACACAACGCACTACAGTTTAAAAACAGAAATGCACACATTGAGAAGGCAATAAGTATTTATAGAGGTGTAGTGCATCTGGGGGTCAAAAACATTGACAGCCCCCCACACTTCATTGTCCACCATAGTTTTTACCCAAGCTAGAGTAGTCAGTCTACAGTCTACCCTAGCTACAGTAATCAGTCTACAGTCGACCCTAGCTACAGTAATCAGTATACAGTCGACCCTAGCTACAGTAGTCAGTCTACAGTCTACCCTAGCTACAGTAATCAGTCTACAGTCGACCCTAGCTACAGTAATCAGTCTACAGTCTACCCTAGCTACAGTAATCAGTCTACAGTCTACCCTAGCTACAGTAGTCAGTCTACAGTCTACCCTAGCTACAGTAGTCAGTCAACAGTCGACCCTAGCTACAGTAGTCAGTCTACAGTCTACCCTAGCTACAGTAGTCAGTCTACAGTCGACCCTAGCTACTCATTCAAAGAGAGGACCTCCTAGAAAGTTTTTTTTAACACAGCTATGTAAGGGCTTTAGGTACAGTCAACAAGATAGAGTCATGTGAGTGTAGATGATATTTGTAATTTGTCTGGTTGACAATGGAGGTGCACAGGCCAAATGGGAGCTATTAACAGTCCAAATGCGAGTAAGAAGCAAAACAATAAGGCTAAGCAATAATTCATGAGGCCATGTGTTATGACATTTTTATCATTGCTGTGATATCGTCATAGCCTTGAGGCGAAGAACATGATCTGTGTCCAAAACATATGGCCTCGAGTATATTATTGCCTTTATACAAAGGCTTACCAGCATAAAAATATATATATATATATATTTTATTTCCCAAACCATGTGTTTCTCAACAAAACGTGATGCTACATTCACTAACACTGTTTGTCAAGTGACGTTTTAATCACATTTTCAATGTACCACATCAAAATAAATAAAAAATAATAAACCCCGATGCACAACCAATGTCCAAAAATGGCAATTTTGCTTAAACCATTGGCGCACATTGGAGCTAAAACAATGACGACATGCATACATAAAGTTCCAAAGTACTCCCATTTGTGGTAACTCACTACTCGTAGATATTGCCTCAGCAAAGTATAGTAGTTCTGTGCAGGTGTCCTCAATCGACAAGTGGATCTTGTGAGGACAAGATCCACAGCAAACACAGCTACCAAAACTCCGTAGCAGCAACAGACATCCCTGTGAAACCCAAACTCGTCAATCGTCCACAAGCAGTTCTCTCCAGGTCTCACACGATGAAAGGCTAACCTCGAGGATGTCAAATGTCTCCACAATGCAAAGGCAACTTCAGTCTCCAATAAGTCTTCATTTTAATTAGACCTTTATTTAACTAGGCAAGTCAGTCAAGAACAAATTCTTATTTTCAATGATGACATAGGAACAGTGGGTGAACCGCCTTGTTCAGGGGCAGAACGACAGAGGTTTACCTTGTCAGCTCTGGGATTCAATCTTGCAACCTTTCGGTTACTAGTCCAACGCTCTAACCACTAGGCTACCTGCCGCCCCATTAACAAAATAATAATACTCTTTTATAAAAATTTTAAAAATCATGATTTCCCTTCAAAACTCTGGAGGTGTGTTTTTGTTCTCTCTTTATCTCCTTTAGTCGTTTTTCTTCACCAACGCCGATCACGTTTCTCCTCTACATCTTCCACTACCTTTTTCCCAGGCCTCCTGTTAACCAGGTCCACTATCCCATTGGCCACAACTTAACAAGCTACCTCATTGGCCAATACTTAACAAGATAAGTGAGAAACACATTTAAAAGTCAACCAACCTATTCACTTGTACATTAATAAAGAAACATTGCTTTAAAAAAAATGCATTAACACCATTACAAATCAAATAAACTCTATACTCTATACTTCTTTTTACATGGGTATTACAGATGTTTATCCCCTTTTCTGACAGCCATTCCAGAATGCACTTCACTGCCCAGTTGGTCGGTCTTGATGTAGCTAGCTTCCTAATTCACTATTCTATGTCGTCTATAGCAGCGCTAATGTTACTGATTTCTGCATGACTAACATTAATGCTAGCCCCAGGTTGCTGGTCCACTTGCTCTTCTTCTTGTTTCATTTATTTCATATCCTGCTCCTCCTCTTCTTTTTGGCATCATTCTTCAAACATTAGTGGATGAAACACTACATTTAAAATCATCCATGACAAGATACAGGTGCTAAGACTAGTAGTTGTAAAAGTAATAGTGGTGGCGCGCTGATCCATTTGAGTAGAGAGCAGAGAAAGGAATCCGAAAATGTACTTAACTTTGTTTCAACAAGTCAAAATAAGTTTATATTACCCCTCAGATACCCTAAAATGTAAGAGGAGAAAGTGGAGAAAAAAAGGGGCCTCGCCCATCTTTTTGTTCTGTTTCTATGGAGGCAACCCAGTTGTTCGTTATACAACAAACAAAAATATGAACGCAACATGTAAAGTGTTTCATGAGCTGAAATGAAAGATCCCAGAATTGTTCCATACGCACAAAAAGCTTATATTTCAACAACAACAAAAAATGACACAAATGTGTTTACATCCCTGTTAGTGAGCATTTCTGATTTTGCCAAGATTATCCATCCACCTGACAGGTGTGGCATATCAAGAAGCTGATTAAACAGCATGATCATTATACAGTTGCACCTTGTGCTGGGGACAATACAAGGCCACTCTAAAATGTGTCAAGATCTGTTTCTGTAAAAGAAAAAGCCCACTTTAAATCTTAGCTTCATATCAAGCTCATTCATATGTTTTCAAACGTTAAATCATTCTCAATCTGAATTACTAAAGGTATTTGTATGCAGGGATTATAGAACCATCTAATGAGTGAAGATGTAATCAATCTGAGACAATCTTACGAGAACATGAAAACTCTATGTATTTGGTTTTGCCCGCGTTAAGTATGAGTTTTGAATCAGTAAGGGCTTTCTGCACAGATGCAAAATCCCACTGTCACAGCTAGGTCAGCAGTCAGGGCTGTTACATAATAGTACATAATAGTATCATCCGCATATAGATGAATTATTTTTCTTTTTACAAATTGACCAATAACATTTACAGTGGGGGAAAAAAGTATTTAGTCAGCCACCAATTGTGCAAATTCTCCCACTTAAAAATATGAGAGGCCTGTAATGTTCATCATAGGTACACTTCAACTATGACAGACAAAATGAAAAAAAAAATCCAGAAAATCACATTGTAGGATTTTTAATTAATTTATTTGCAAATGATGGTGGAAAATAAGTATTTTTTAAGTGGGAGAACTTGCACAATTGGTGGCTGACTAAATACTTTTTTGCCCCACTGTAAATTATTGTATGTTTTTAAACACAATTCCTGTCCATATGCAAAGCAATATCTACAGAAGTTAAACAAAAGGTGTTATGACCTCAACATTACTTCATAGTTACAATCACTTCAGCCCCCCAAAACAAGTCCTCATATGGACCTCAACCAAATGTCTGATTTAAATGGATGTGATCTTCTAACATTATATGAACTATTTTGATGAGCAGGTTACTGACTATTACATCTGTTAATGAGAAATCATGCTTGGCTCAAACATCAGACACATGTACTCTACAGATGGGAGGAGCTATGGGACGGACAGGCTCATCATAATGGCTGAAATGGAATGCATGTTGTGTTGATTTGATTCCATTCCAGCCATTACAATTATGCCATGTTCCTATTGCTCCTCCCACCAGCCTCCTCTGCACTACATACACTATCTACATGAAGTATAATACCCATTTTATCTGTAATTAATTCCATGGTGCCATATCATTTATGTCCCTCTCCCTGATTTCACCATAGAGGTTAAAACCAATCCACTCCCTCACATCTGACCTAGTACATGGTATTTCAGGTAGTGAAACTGTTCAACTGCTGGACTGGTAGCTGTGGGAGTGAAACTGAGATTTACATAGACAGGGCTGGGTGGTTCTGCTTGTCCCAGAATAGAGCAGCAATGTCACCAGATGTTCACTCTGTTCCCAGGGGGTTGGAGGTAGAGAAGACTCTATCTTGAAGATGTGATACTTTTAATATTAAGTGGACAAATGTATTGCATTTAAGCAAAATACATGAATGATCATATTGGTGAGAGCCAGACATATCGATCAAATGTTCAAATGCATTAGGGTCAGGGTTAGAGGGTCAGGGTTAGAGGGTCAGGGTTAGAGGGTCAGGGTTAGAGGGTCAGGGTTCTAGGTTTGAATCGGTTGATCCACTTCCATCTCTGACAAGTGGAAGCTAAAGAGGGGGGTGCACTAAACAATGAGGTTTAGATCTGATAGTTTCAAAGAAACTGTGAATCTGGCTTGATTAATATGTTGCTGTATCATTCAACAACATTTAAGATTAAAGTCTATTTGGGTTTATTTAAAGAGACAATGAAAATATTTGTTCCAAAGGGAAATCTTTATTTTCATGTATTCATCAAAGCAAACATTCCTACAGCATCTAATTGTAATAAAACAGAACACATCAAATCTAACAATGATACAACCTCAGTCTACAGAGAGGATTGACACATGAACTCAAGCAAAGCCCTCTGTTAGTCTACATGTCAGAGATCAATAAGACAGAGAACATCTGATCTCAGAACAGAGTCAAAGCAGAGGAACCAGCAGCCTCTCTCCACAGGGGTGTGTGTCTGAGGGGTCCTATCCAGAACAGTCAGCCCTCCTCAGGGTCTTAGTGACCGGATTCTGGGATTTCTGCTGGGCTTCACAAGTCACCTCTCCTGCCTTGGTCCACTCCTGGGCAGTGAGAGTCAGGGTGCTGCTCCAGCTGTACAGGCCATCCTTCTCCAGGACCCTAGAACTGGTCTCCTGGTTCTTGTTGGTCCCGTCCACTTTCCAGCTCATGGTCCAGTCTGAGGGGAAGCCCTTGTTGGCCAGACATGTCAGGGTGGCTGTTGTTGTACTGGACAGCTCCTCACTAGAGGGGGGCAGGACGGTGAGGGTGGGGGCACTGTTACCTGGAACAAACAGAACACATCAACTGCAACTACTATGTCTAAAAGATTTATAAAAGCAATAGACATACAAATACATTGATTTGGAAATGCCTTTTAAATATAATGTAGTTAGATTGGTAAAGGTTTGAAGAAAACACTAAACATAATATGATAGATATACAATGCAGATTTATGAACAATATGAGTCAAGTGTAAGTGGTTATCTTTAGCGTTACTATTATGTCAGATATTTTAGGATTGTTCTGATCAGAATACTCAGACCATCTACAGTATATTAAGATAATCCAGAGGTTGTATACAGACATAAGACTCTTTTACAATGCAACAATAACCGGAATAACCAACACTTTAAGAGTTATAAAGTCTGCTCTCAAACAAATCAGACATACAAAAAAACCTACTATTTAACATTTTGATTGAATAAAATATTATTTGAAAGAAGGCTCAGTGTAAAGCAATAGAAAAATGCAATATATTTAAAATAAAGATTTATAAAATCGTAATATATTTAAGCAAGTTAAAAAAAAATGTAATCAGAAAGAAATATGAAGAGAGCTTGTTACTTACTTCCAACATCAAGTCTGGTTCCGCTACCAAAAGTGTACCACAGTGATACAATCCCTATTACTGCTGGTACAAAAACCTTCTGACTATTGGGGAAGCTGAATTTCTTTAGACTGTAGTTCAAATATCTAACTCTAATATGGTATGAATAATTGCCAAATATTGTTTTATCTTCTACATTTTAAAGGAAGTGTTTATTGTTTATTTTTTTTCAACCTACTGTTTATTTTATAGTTTCGACTCGGTGCCGTGTGTTTATTCATACAACTAGTCTAAGATGTAGGCTAATCTCTAACATCTTTCAAAAATGCAAGTCAAATTTGATTAGATGTAATAACATTTATATTCTATTTGACCATAGTCTGTGAAGGCCTTGTACTGCTGGCCTTGTGTATTTTTTGTATTTAAATCCTCAATATTGAGGTTAAATGTATAGAGAAATTGAAACACAACATAAAAACGTGAATAAAACAGTTAATTTGGTGTTTACTTACTTCCAACATCAAGTCTGGTGCCACTACCAAAAGTCCACCACAGTGATACAATCACTATTACTGCTGGTACAAAAACCTCTCTGTGTTGTGTTACTGCAGCTGTTACAGTGAAGATCACTCATACAGAATCATAATCAACACAGATACACTTTAACATCTTCCAGGTAGAACAAACACTTCATAATTACATTTCTAGGGGGTAGAAATATGAATTGTATCTTACATCCAGATAATAGTATTTGTTCCTTCCTCTGTGTATCAGGTTCTCCTAGTCTGGAGGAACAGTCCAGCATTAGATCAGTGTTGCTAGTATTCCTCCATATTGTCCATATGAAAGACAACAGCAGCAGCAGTAGTGATAGTGATCCATGTTGTATATTCCTTTATTAAACATGTTGATCTCAGATTTAACAGTGGAGGTAAAGTCACAGAGGACAGACAACACTACCAGAGGAATCCTACCAGCTTTAGTTTAGAGAAGTGTTCACTAACTGATTAGAGGAACTTACATGAGAGACCAAGCATGAGTGAACAGACAGTTCATTATATCTTATGTGGCAGGGTCTACAGACAATCACAATCACGGATTACAAAAAGAAAACCAGCCGTGTTGCGAATATCGACGCCTTGCTCCCAGACAAATTAAACAATCTCTTTCCTCACTTTGAGGACAATACAGTGCAACTGACACGGCCCGCTACCAAAGCCTGTGGGCTCTCCTTCTCCGTGGCCAATGTGAGTAAAACATTTACACGTGTTAACCCTCGCAAGGCTGCCGGCTCATCCCTAGCCGTCTCCTCAGAGCATGCGCAGACCAACTGGCTGGTGTGTTTACAGACATATTCAATCAATCCCTATCCCAGTCTGTTGTCCCCACATGCTTCAAGATGGCCACCATTTTTCCTTTTCCCAAGAAAGCTAACTGAACTAAATGACTATCGCCCCGTCGTCATGAAGTGCTTTGAGAGACTAGTCAAGGATCATATCACATCCACCCTACCTGACACCCTAGACCCTCTCCAATTTGCTTACCGCCCCAATAGGTCCACAGACGATGCCATCACACTGCATACTGCCCTATCCCATTTGGACAAGAGGAATACCTATGCAAGAATGCTGTTCATTGACTACACCTCAGCATTCAACTCTATAGTACACTCCAAACTCATCATTAAGCTAGAGACTCCGGGTCTCGACCCCGCCCTGTGCAACTGGGTCCTGGAATTTCTGACGGGCCGCCCCCCAGGTGGTGAAGGTAGGAAACAACATATCCACTCCGCAGATCCTCAACACTTGGACCCCACAAGGGTGCGTTCTCAGCCCTCTCCTGTACTCCCTGTTCACCCATGACTGCTTATGCATGCATGCCTCCAACTCAATCATCAAGTTTGCAGACGACACTAGAGTGATAGGCTTGGTTACCAACAACGACGGGACAGCCTACAGGGAGGAGGTGAGGGGCCTCGGAGTGTGGTGTCAGGAAAATAACCTCACACTCAACGTCAACAAAACAAAGGAGATGATCGTGGACTTCAGGAAACAGCAGAGTGAGCACCTCCCCATCCACATCGACAGGACAGTAGTGGAGAAGGTGAAACATTTTAAGTTCCTCTGTGTACACATCACGGACAAACTAAAATGGTCCACCCACACAGACAGCGTGGTGAAGAAGGCGCAACAGCGCCTCTTCAACCTCAAGAGGCTGAAGAAATATGGCTTGTCACCAAAAACAGTCACAAACTTTTACAGATGCACAATCAAGAGCATCCTTTCGAGCTGTATCACCGCCTGGTACAGCAACTATGGAGGGTAGTACGGTCTGCAAAATGCATCACCGGGGGCAAACTACCTGCCCTCCAGGACACCTACACCACCTAATGTCACAGGAAGGCCAAAAAGATCATCAAGGACAACAACCACCCGAGCCACTGCCTGTTCACCCTGCTATCATCCAGAAGGCGAGGTCAGTACAGGTGCATCAAAGCTGAGACCGAGACTGAAAAACAGCTTCTATCTCAAGGCCATCAGTCTGTTAAACAGCCATCACTAACATAGAGAGGCTGCTGCCAACATACAGACTCAATCTCTGGCCACTTTAATAAATGGATCACTAGTCACTTTAAATAACGCCACTTTAATAATGTTTACATGTCCTACATTACTCATCTCATATGCATATACTGTATTGTATACCATCTACTGCATCTTGCCTACGCCGCACAACCATCGCTCATCCATATATTTATACATACATATTCAACTTCAACTTACTCTCAAAATAGTTCATTTAACACACAGCACTACTGATATTATTTGCTATTATACTGTAACATTCAGCTCTAAAACACTAATGTTTCCAGAACTAGCTTCATGTGGGGACTTTCAAGACCTTTACAATGGCTTCTCCTGTCTCTAGATGCTACACTGACTTTTCCGGGAAGGGTGTCGACCTGGGCTACCCTGCAGGTGTACACCTCTCCCTCTTCCCAGCGTGCCTTGCTCAGGGTCAGGTTGCTGCGGCTGTGAAAGACACCATTCTTTTCCTCTGTGGTGGTCAGGACCCCCTCCATCACCTCTGCCCTGACCACCTCCCAGATCACCAACACCTCCTCGGGGCAATAGCAGCTCAGCAGGCAGGCCAGTGTGGCCGAGACCCCAGAGAGCAGCTCAGAGGACAGGGGGAGCAGAGACACTGTGGGCCTGACAGAAGAACCAGCTAGAGGAGAGGAGAGAGGAGGTTCAGCTACTACTAATAATGTTTAATGGGAGAGGCCGTACATAAACCTCCCTCAGTCAGACTGTACAGTGACTGTACTGCTACAGCTGGGACCTACTGCAGGTGCTGAGGGGAGGAGAGGATCCAGTATAACGACACAGGGTGTAGTAGAGCTGAACAACATGAGAGTCAAACTAGAGCTAGAAGACCATTACTGATCACTAAATGTTTCTCCTCACCATTAACTACATGTTGACTCTGTTGAGTAATTCAAGGAAAACCATCAACCAATCTGAATAGAGATATTGTGCAATGATCAAAACCCCTAAAGATGACTTGTGTTTTGAATAGCAAAATGATTCAAACACATACAATAAAGCCCCTAAACATTACCCATACATCCTCCCTCACACCACTGTGGTAGTTCCAGAGAGCAGCAGGTGAAGCAGGAGACTGGAGATGTCAGAGCTCTGGAGATCTCCCTTTCAGATCAATCAGTCAGCAGCACTACAGTCCACACAGACTGCAGTTACTGAGCCTGACCACTCGGGAGAGAATGAGAGCAGATACTGTCTGATCTAATAACACATTAATAACAATATGCTCCATTTGTAGATGTCTACAATCAATACATCAGTCCCCATTCAGCAGGTACTGTATATCAGAAACCCTGTCAGTGATTACATAGCTATCATGTTTCTACATCACATCACACAACATTTATTAATAAAATCTGGAAGACTATTTAAGTGAAAAAGCCAGAGGAGGTGTTGTATATGGCCAATATACCATGGTTAAAGGCTGTTCTTAAGCACGACTCAACGCGGAGTGTCTGGACACAGACCTTAGCCTGGCATATTTGCCATATATCACAAACCCCTGAGGTGCTTTATTTATGTTATAAAATGGTTACCAAAATAATTAGAGCAGTAAAAATAAAAGTTGTTTTCATACCCATGGTATACGGTCTCATAGACCACGGCTGCCAGCCAATCATCGCTGAGCGCTCGAACACCCCAGTTTATAATTACATATAAGACACTTTGATTTGAGATAACATAACATGATTATAACCCACTTAAACAATCTAAGGTTCTGTCAAGTTATAACCTCTCTCCTGCCACACCCGGCTAGAACCTTCCAGAACCTTCCCAGCCTATGATTGAGCCCAGATGAGGCTTGTTTACCAATCAAGGCCATGACTGGCTGGACAATGAGCCTCAACCATTAAAATGCTGCTGTTCACACAGAACCCTTCAACTACAGTATCCATGTGGCATCAAAAAGTATATTTGCATAGTAAGGACACTTTGCATAGACAGCACATGCTTCAGCGCTCTAAGAGTGTTTATAGCCCTGTGTGTTTTACATTTCATGTCTGAGAACTGTCCTTGATGATAACAGAACCCACAACAACCATGACTTTTAACACCTTCTTCATCTGGATATTTGCTCTGTGTCTCCAAGGTAAAATATTTAACAGAAAATGACCTGGACCTTATTAACAATAATATATAGAATCTCCTTACAGTTGATGTTAAAATGATGCATTGGAGAAATGTATGAGAGATGGAATGTTAATGATACATGCCATCTCTGTTTCAGAGACCAGAGGCCAGTACACTGTGTCTCAGACTCCTGCAGTGAAAGCTGTTTCAGTGGGTCACTCAGTCAGTCTCAGCTGTAAGACCAGCAGTGCTGTTTACAGTAACAACTATGGACAGAGGATGGCCTGGTACCAACAGAAACCCAGAGGAGCTCCTAAACTCCTTATTTACTATGCTACAACACTTCAGTCTGGGACTCCATCTAGATTCAGTGGTAGTGGATCTGGGAGTGACTTCACTCTGACCATCAGTGGAGTCCAGGCTGAAGATGCAGGAGATTACTACTGTCAGAGTTACCACAGTGGTTATGTGTTCACACAGTGATACAGAGTCGTACTAAAACCTCCCTCAGTCAGACTGCACAGTGACTGTACAGCTACAGCTGGGACCTACTGCAGGTGCTGAGGGGGAAGAGACAGTGACAGAGAGTGAAACAGAAGTCCTTGTCAGTCCTTTTGAGTTTTGAGTCTATATTAGTTATCCTTTTGTGCAGAATCCACTGTACATGTTGCTACAGTGTGTGGGAGGGAGATTCCAAGATGTGGGAAGTGTGCATGAGGGCATGGGATAGAGGATTGTGCAGTTTCGGGGATAAAGTTGTGTCAACTGTAGGGGTGCTGATGTTGCTAGAGATCGTGTCAGGTGCGAGAGAGGCAGGTTGACGTGACCAAAGTTAGATTAGTGCAGAGGGTGTCATATGCTGAGGCAATGAAGTGGAAGAGGATGGGTCAAGAGTGAGGGATCCCAGTGAGTAGTAGATTTGTGCCAGCACAGAGGGATAGGGCAGCGAGTGAGTTATGCTTCAGTAAGGTTGTCGTCTTAGCGTTCATAGCAATGGTTATCAACTGTACTATAGAAATGGAACATAAATGCAGGTGTAGAAGCATGGTGGCTAGGAAAAAAGAGAGGAACCAGGCTATGTGGGGTGGCCAGTCCTCTTCTGGCTGTGCCGGGTGGAGATTATAACAGAACATGGCCAAGATGTTCAAATGTTCATAAATGACCAGCATGGTCGAATAATAATAAGGCAGAACAGTTGAAACTGGAGCAGCAGCACAGCCAGGTGGACTGGGGGCAGCAAGGAGTCATCATGTCAGGTAGTCCTGGGGCATGGTCCTAGGGCTCAGGTCCTCCGAGAGAGAGAAAGAAAGAGAGAAAGAGAGAATTAGAGAGAGCACATGTGGGGTGGCCAGTCCTCTTCTGGCTGTGCCAGGTGGAGATTATAACAGAACATGGCCAAGATGTTCAAATGTTCATAAATGACCAGCATGGTTGAATAATAATAAGGCAGAACAGTTGAAACTGGAGCAGCAGCACGGCCAGGTGGACTGGGGACAGCAAAGAGTCATCATGTCAAGTAGTCCTGGGGCATGGTCCTAGGGCTCAGGTCCTCCGAGAGAGAGAAAGAAAGAGAGAAAGAGAGAATTAGAGAAAGCACACTTAAATTCACACAGGACACCGAATAGGACAGGAGAAGTACTCCAGATATAACAAACTGACCCTAGCCCCCCGACACATAAACTACTGCAGCATAAATACTGGAGGCTGAGACAGGAGGGGTCGGGAGACACTGTTGCCCCATCCGAGGACACCCCCGGACAGGGCCAAACAGGAAGGATATAACCCCACCCACTTTGCCAAAGCACAGCCCCCCACACCACTAGAGGGATATCTTCAACCACCAACTTGTCCATCCTGAGACAAGGCTGAGTATAGCCCACAAAGATCTCCGCCATGGCACAAACCAAGGGGGGGGGGGGCAACCCAGACAGGATGACCACATCAGTTAATCAACCCACTCAGGTGACGTACCCCTTCCAGGGACAGCATGAGAGAGCCCCAGTAAGCCAGTGACTCAGCCCCTGTAATAGGGTTAGAGGCAGAGAATCCCAGTGGAAAGAGGGGAACTGGCCAGGCAGAGACAGCAAGGGCGGTTCGTTGCTCCAGAGCCTTTCCGTTCACCTTCCCACTCCTGGGCCAGACTACACTCAATCATGTGACTCACTGAAGAGATGAGTCTTCAGTAAAGACTTAAATGTTGAGACCGAGTTTGCGTCTCTGACGTGGGTAGGCAGACCGTTCCATAAAAATGGAGCTCTATAGGAGAAATCCCTGCCTAGAGGCTGTTTGCTTAGAAATTCTAGGGACAATTAGGAGGCCTGCATCTTGTGACCGTAGCGTGCGTGTAGGTATGTACGGCAGGACCAAATCAGAGAGATAGGTAGGAGCAAGCCCATGTAATGCTTTGTAGGTTAGCAGTAAAACCTTGAAATCAGCCCTTGCTTTGACAGGAACCCAGTGTAGGGAGGCTAGCACTGGAGTAATATTATCAAATTTTTGGGTTCTAGTCAGGATTATAGCAGCCGTATTTAGCACTAACTGAAGTTTATTTAGTGCTTTATCCGGGTAGCCGGAAAGTAGAGCATTGCAGTAGTCTAACCTAGAAGTGACAAAAGCATGGATTAATTTTTCTGCATCATTTTCGGACAGAAAGTTTCTGATTTTTGCAATGTTACGTAGATGGAAAAAAGCTGTCCTTGAAATGGTCTTGATATCTTCTTCAAAAGAGAGATCAGGGTCCAGAGTAACGCCGAGGTCCTTCACAGTTTTATTTGAGATGACTGTACAACCATTAAGATTAATTGTCAGATTCAACAGAATATCTCTTTGTTTCTTCGGACCTAGAACAAGCATCTCTGTTTTGTCCGAATTTAAAAGTAGAAAGTTTGCAGCCATCCACTTCCTTATGTCTGAAACACATGCTTCTTACAAGGGCAATTTTGGGGCTTCACCATGTTTCATTGAAATGTACAGCTGTGTGTCATCCGCATAGCAGTGAAAATTAACATTATGTTTTCGAATGACATCCCCAAATGGTAAAATATATAGTGAAAACAATAGTAGTCCTAAAACGGAACCTTGAGGAACACCGAAATTTACAGTTGATTTGTCAGAGGACAAACCATTCACAGATACAAACTGATATCTTTCCGACAGATAAGATCTAAACCAGGCCAGAACTTGTCCGTGTATACCAATTTGGGTTTCCAATCTCTCCAAAAGAATGTGGTGATCGATGGTATCAAAAGCAGCACTAAGGTCTAGGAGCACAAGGACAGATGCAGAGCCTCGGTCCGATGCCATTCAAATGTAATTTACCACCTTCACAAGTGCAGTCTCAGTGCAATGATGGGGTCTAAAACCAGACTGAAGCATTTCGTATACATTGTTTGTCTTCAGGAAGGCAGTGAGTTGCTGCGCAACAGCCTTTTCTAAAAAATTTGAGAGGAATGGAAGATTCGATATAGGCCGATAGTTTTTTATATTTTCTGGGTCAAGGTTTGGCTCTTTCAAGAGAGGCTTTATTACTGCCACTTTTAGTGAGTTTGGTACACATCCGGTGGATAGAGAGCCGTTTATTATGTTCAACATAGGAGGGCCAAGCACAGGAAGCAGCTCTTTCAGTAGTTTAGTTGGAATAGGGTCCAGTATGCAGCTTGAAGGTTTAGAGGCCATGATTATTTTCATCATTGTGTCAAGAGATATAGTACTAAAACACTTGAGCGTCTCTCTTGATCCTAGGTCCTGGCAGAGTTGTGCAGACTCAGGACAACTGAGCTTTGAAGGAATACGCAGATTTAAAGAGGAGTCCGTAATTTGTTTGCTAATAATCATAATCTTTTCCTCAAAGAAGTTAATGAATTTATCACTGCTAAAGTGAAAGCCATCCTCTCTTGGGGAATGCTGCTTTTTAGTTAGCTTTGCGACATTATCAAAAAGGAATTTCGGATTTTTCTTATTTTCCTCAATTAAGTTAGAAAAATAGGATGATCGAGCAGCAGTAAGGGCTCTTCAGTACTGCACGGTACTGTCTTTCCAAGCTAGTCGGAAGACTTCCAGTTTGGTGTGGCGCCATTTCCGTTCCAATTTTCTGGAAGCTTGCTTCAGAGCTTGGGTATTTTCTGTGTACCAGCGAGCTAGTTTCTTATGAGAAAGAGAGATGTTTTTTAGGGGTGCAACTGCATCTAGGGTATTGCGCAAGGTTAAATTGAGTTCCTCAGTTAGGTGGTTAACTGATTTTTGTCCTCTGGCGTCCTTGGGTAGACAGGGGGAATCTGGAAGGACATCAAGGAATCTTTGTGTTGTCTGTGAATTTATAGCACGACTTTTGATGTTCCTTGGTTGGGGTCTGAGCAGATTATTTGTTGCAATTGCAAACGTAATAAAATGGTGGTCCGATAGTCCAGGATTATGAGGAAAAACATTAAGATCCACAACAGTTATTCCATGGGACAAAACTAGTGAGTGGGTCCAGAGACATGTTGGACAAAACCCACTGAGTCGATGATGGCTCCGAAAGCCTTGTGGAGTGGGTCTGTGGACTTTTCCATGTGAATATTAAAGTCACCAAAGATTAGAATATTATCTGCTAGTCCTATCGGACTACAAGGTCCGATAGGAATTCAGGGAACTCAATGAGGAACACTGTATATGGCCCAGGAGGCCTGTGAAGAGTAGCTATAAAAAGTGATTGAGTAGGCTGCATAGATTTCATGACTAGAAGCTCAAAAGACAAAAACATTTTATTTTTTTTGTAAATTGAAATTTGCTATCGTAAATGTTAGCAACACCTCCGCCTTTGCGAGATGCACGGGGGATATGGTCACTAGTGTAGCCAGGAGGTGAGGCCTCATTTAACACAGTAAATTCATCAGGCTTAAGCCATGTTTCAGTCAGGCCACTCACATCAAGATTATGATCAGTGATTAGTTAATTGACTATAACTGCCTTTGAAGTAAGGGATCTAACATTAAGTAGCCCTATTTTGAGATGTGAGGTATCATGATCTCTTTCAATAATGACAGGAATGTGATAGAGGAAATTATAGTTGAAATGATTAATTATGTATACATTATTGATTAGAACCATTTATTCTAATACTATTATGTTATGGTATGAAAAGTATGAGTTCTTGGTTAAGCTGTTACTGAAAATGTAAGCAGAATGAATTAATTGTCTGTGCCTCTTGGGAGGTTTAAGGGGGAGGGATGCTATAGCTTTTCAGACAGATAAGAAATGTTTGGGTGGTGTTCCATTAGTGGAGAAAAGTATATATTTTAGACAGTTTGGAATGTAGTTTTATGGGGGGAGTAGAAGGAGAGTCCAGACCTAAAAACAATGGGCTCTTGTGAGAATCGGAGAGAGGGTGGGAAACTGATGATGTCATTTTCAGTTTATAACCTGTGGAAATATGTGTATGTGGTTAGTACTCTCTTGTAATAAACACTGTTACCTTTGGCTTTTAAGACTGGTCTCAATCTACTTCATGCATAATTAATGAACTTACAACTCATTAATGAATTAGAAATGAGTGTGAATTGGTTTTGGCAATAAAACATACAGGAATTTAGAATTCCTCTATCAGAATGGAGGTGGTCTTTATCCTAGTGAGATTGCTAAGGCGAACACTGCCATGTTTAGTTTTGCCCAACCTAGGTCGAGGCACAGACACGGTCTCAATGGTGATAGCTGAGCTGACAACACTGACTGTGCTAGTGGCAGACTCCACTATGCTAGCAGGCTGGCTAACATCCTGCTGCCTGGCCTGCACCCTATTTCATTGTGGAGCTAGAGGAGTTGGAGCCCTGTCTATGTTGGTAGATAAGATGAGAACAGCCCTCCAGGATGGTGACCTTCACTCCTCAGCAGGTCAGGCTTGGTCCTGTTTGTGGGTGAGTCCCAGAAAGAGGGCCAATTATCTACAAATTCTATCTTTTGGGAGGGGCAGAAAATAGTTTTCAACCAACGATTGAGTTGTGAGACTCTGCTGTAGAGCTCATCACTCCCCCTAACTGGGAGGGGGCCAGAGACAATTACTCGATGCCGACACATCTTTCTATCTGATTTACACACAGAAGCTAGTGATCTCTGACTGTTTCAGCCTAACATCGTTGGTGCCGACGTGGATAACAATATCTCTATACTCTCTACACTCGCCAGTTTTAGCTTTAGCCAGCACCATCTTCAGATTAGCCTTAACGTCGGTAGCCCTGCCCCCTGGTAAACAGTGTATGATCGCTGGATGATTCGTTTTAAGTCTAATACTGCGGGTAATGGAGTTGCCAATGACTAAGAGTTTTCAATTTGTCAGAGCTAATGTTGGGAAGCTTCGGCGTCTCAGACCCCGTAACGGGAGGAGTAGAGACCAGAGAAGACTCGGCCTCTGTGCTTAATGGGGAAAACCGGTTGAAAGTTTCTGTCGGCTGAATGAGCGACACCGGTTGAGCATTCCTACAGCATTTCCTTCCAGAAACCGTGAGAAAGTTGTCCGGCTGCGGGGACTGTGCCAGGGGATTTATATTACTATCTGTACTTACTGGTGGCACAGACGCTGTTTCATCCTTTCCTACACTGAAATTACCCTTGCCTAACGATTGCGTCTGAAGCTGGGCTTGCAGCACAGCTATCCTCGCCGTAAGGCGATCGTTCTCCTGTATATTATGAGTACAGCGACTGCAATTAAAAGGCATCATGTTAATGTTACTACTTAGCTTCGGCTGTTGGAGGTCCTGACGAACCGTGTCCAGATAAAGCGTCCGGAGTGAAAAAGTTGAGGGAAAAAACAAAAATATGAACGGTAATTAAAAAGTAAAAACTGTAAAGTTGTCAGGTAGCAAAATAGGTTGGCAACAAAACACACAGCAACTCGTAAACAAGTCTGCAAGTTGTGACCGGAAATGAGGTCCAAAGAAGTTGGACTCGACGACTTCAAGAGAAAACAGATCCGCCAACCCAATCCCAAAGAAGAGCTCTTCAACTTCAGTTCCCTGGGGGATCATAAAGTCTGTTTGCATAGAAAGAATACTTCCCTGTGAGTTTAACACTTCATGACTGACAGCTGTTCAGGACAACAGAATCATCTGGACACTTGCTTTCTGCTTTCAAGGTTACAGTTCTTGGAATTTATTGTTGAAAATTAACTAAATCTACAGTTTATTCATTTAATTTAATATACCTTTAGTTAACTAGGCAAGTCAGTTAAGAACAAATTCTTATTTTCAATGACGGCCTAGGAACAGTGGGTTCAGGGGCAGAACAACAGATTTGTACCTTGTCAGGTCTGGGGTTTGAACTTGCAAACTTCTGGTTACTAGTCCAACACTCTAACCACTAGGCTACCCTGCCACCCCAGGAGATAAAGTTGTGTCAACTGTAGGGGTGCTGATGTTGCTAGAGATCGTGTCAGGTGCGAGAGAGGCAGGTTGACGTGACCAGAGTCAGAGTAGTGCAGAGGGTGTCATATGCTGAGGCAATGAAGTGGAAGAGGATGGGTCAAGGGTGAGGGATCCCAGTGAGTAGTAGATTTGTGCCAGCACAGAGGGATAGGGCAGCGAGTGAGTTATGCTTCAGTAAGGTTGTCGTCTTAGCGTTCATAGCAATGGTTATCAACTGTACCATAGAAATGTAACTATTTCTATTCAGAACTATTCATTACTATATGTAATATTTCATTCATATAAAACAATGTATTAGATTTTTCAGAATCCAGAGGACAGTACGTTGTGACACAGACTCCTGCAGTGAAAGCTGTTGTCCCAGGACAGACAGTCTCTCTGAACTGTAAAACCAGCAGTAATGTGTATTTTAATAATCGCCTAGCCTGGTACCAACAGAAACCTGGAGGAGCTCCTAAACTCCTTATTTACCATGCTAAAACCCTTCAGTCTATTGACTGTACTGCTACAGATGTGACCTACTGCAGGTGATGAGGGGAAGAGACAGTGACATGGAACACTGATCAGTAGAGGAGGTCAACTTTTAATATGTTTACAAAGCATCATTCAGATCACATGTTCCCCATCATCATACTTGTGAATAATTATAGTCATGGTTGTGAAGTTCACATATAAAAGTTACATGAAGTTTTAAAACACACATTACCTGTTCATAATCAGAGTCAAATCCACAGATGTAAAAAATAATAATTATGATGTTACATCAGCATCAGCCACATAAATCGCATCCCAATATGAACCTCACAAACAATTATTGATGTGATCATCTAGCATTATATTAACTATCCTGATAAGCAGGTTACTGACTGTTACATCTGTGAATGAGACATGATGCTGGGCTCAAACATGAAACATATTTGAAGAATATATGTTTTATCTGTCATTAATTATATGATGGAATATCTGTTATTGTAACTGCCCTGAATCCACCAAAGAGGTTAGAACCAGTCACTCCCTCATATCTGTCCCAGTCCAGGTTATTTCAGGCAGTGAAACTGTTCACCTTCTAGACTGGTAGCTGTGGGAGTGAAACTGAGATTTACATAGACAGGGCTGGGTGGTTCTGCTTGTCCCAGAATAGAGCAGTACTGTCACCAGATGTTCACTCTGTTCCCAGAGGGTTGGAGGAAGAGAAGACTCTATGACTATCGTGAAGCTGTGATACTGGTTTTTATTATGTGGATCTTGTAAAACATATTTAGCTTAATGTAGGTGTGATCACATTGGTGAGAGTCCAAGATATTGATCAAATGTTCAATAGCATTAGTTTACTGTCTTTATGTGTCTATAAATCAAACAGGTAAAAAACTGTCCAATAAATATTAATACCATCTACTACATGTGGCTAGACCTCTCCTGTTAATCTGTTAACATTGTAGTATCAAGACCTCTCCTGTTAATCTGTTAACATTGTAGTATCTAGACCTCTACTGTTAATCTGTTAACATTGTAGTATCTAGACCTCTACTGTTAATCTGTTAACATTGTAGTATCTAGACCTCTCCTGTTAATCTGTTAACATTGTAGTATCAAGACCTCTCCTGTTAATCTGTTAACATTGTAGTATCAAGACCTCTCCTGTTAATCTGTTAACATTGTAGTATCTAGACCTCTCCTGTTAATCTGTTAACATTGTAGTATCTAGACCTCTCCTGTTAATCTGTTAACTTGTAGTATCCTGTTAATCTGTTAACATTGTAGTATCTAGACCTCTCCTGTTAATCTGTTAACATTGTAGTATCTAGACCTCTCCTGTTAATCTGTTAACATTGTAGTATCAAGACCTCTCCTGTTAATCTGTTAACATTGTAGTATCTAGACCTCTCCTGTTAATCTGTTAACATTGTAGTATCAAGACCTCTCCTGTTAATCTGTTAACATTGTAGTGTCTAGACCTCTCCTGTTACTCTGTTAACATTGTAGTATCTAGACCTCTCCTGTTAATCTGTTAACATTGTAGTATCTAGACCTCTCCTGTTAATCTGTTAACATTGTAGTATCTAGACCTCTCCTGTTAATCTGTTAACATTGTAGTATCTAGACCTCTCCTGTTAATCTGTTAACATTGTAGTATCTAGACCTCTCCTGTTAATCTGTTAACATTGTAGTATCTAGACCTCTCCTGTTAATCTGTTAACATTGTAGTATCTAGACCTCTCCTGTTAATCTGTTAACATTGTAGTATCTAGACCTCTCCTGTTAATCTGTTAACATTGTAGTATCAAGACCTCTCCTGTTAATCTGTTAACATTGTAGTATCTAGACCTCTCCTGTTAATCTGTTAACATTGTAGTATCAAGACCTCTCCTGTTAATCTGTTAACATTGTAGTGTCTAGACCTCTCCTGTTACTCTGTTAACATTGTAGTATCTAGACCTCTCCTGTTAATCTGTTAACATTGTAGTATCTAGACCTCTCCTGTTAATCTGTTAACATTGTAGTATCTAGACCTCTCCTGTTAATCTGTTAACATTGTAGTATCTAGACCTCTCCTGTTAATCTGTTAACATTGTAGTATCTAGACCTCTCCTGTTAATCTGTTAACATTGTAGTATCTAGACCTCTCCTGTTAATCTGTTAACATTGTAGTATCTAGACCTCTCCTGTTAATCTGTTAACATTGTAGTATCTAGACCTCTCCTGTTAATCTGTTAACATTGTAGTATCTAGACCTCTCCTGTTAATCTGTTAACATTGTAGTATCAAGACCTCTCCTGTTAATCTGTTAACATTGTAGTGTCTAGACCTCTCCTGTTACTCTGTTAACATTGTAGTATCTAGACCTCTCCTGTTAATCTGTTAACATTGTAGTATCTAGACCTCTCCTGTTAATCTGTTAACATTGTAGTATCTAGACCTGTCCTGTTAATCTGTTAACATTGTAGTATCTAGACCTCTCCTGTTAATCTGTTAACATTGTAGTATCTAGACCTCTCCTGTTAATCTGTTAACATTGTAGTATCTAGACCTCTCCTGTTAATCTGTTAACATTGTAGTATCTAGACCTCTCCTGTTAATCTGTTAACATTGTAGTATCTAGACCTCTCCTGTTAATCTGTTAACATTGTAGTATCTAGACCTCTCCTGTTAATCTGTTAACATTGTAGTATCTAGACCTCTCCTGTTAATCTGTTAACATTGTAGTATCTAGACCTCTCCTGTTAATCTGTTAACATTGTAGTATCTAGACCTCTCCTGTTAATCTGTTAATATTGTAGTATCTAGACCTCTCCTGTTAATCTGTTAACATTGTAGTATCTAGACCTCTCCTGTTAATCTGTTAACATTGTAGTATCTAGACATCTACTGTTAATCTGTTAACATTGTAGTATCTAGACCTCTACTGTTAATCTGTTAACATTGTAGTATCTAGACCTCTCCTGTTAATCTGTTAACATTGTAGTATCTAGACCTCTACTGTTAATCTGTTAACATTGTAGTATCTAGACCTCTACTGTTAATCTGTTAACATTGTAGTATCTAGACCTCTCCTGTTAATCTGTTAACATTGTAGCATCTTGTGTTAATATGAACTACTGGTTGATGACAATGCAGTGAGAACATAAATAACTAAGCAATGACATTTAGGTCTGATAGTTTTAAAAGAAACTGTGAATCAGGCATTATGAATATATAGAACATTGAAAGAGAAAATAAAAATATTTGTTCCAAAGGGAAATCTTTATTTTCATGTATTCATCAAAGCAAACATTCATACAGTATCTAATAGTAATAAAACAGAACACATCACATCTAACACTGATACAACCTCAGTCTACAGAGAGGATTGACACATGAACTCAAGCAAAGCCCTCTGTTAGTCTACATGTCAGTGATCAATAAGACAGAGAACATCTGATCTCAGAACAGAGTCAAAGCAGAGGAACCAGCAGCCTCTCTCCACAGGGGTGTGTGACTGAGGGGTCCTACCCAGAACAGTCAGCCTTCCTCAAGGTCTTGGTGACTGGAGTCTGGGATTTCTGCTGGGCTTCACAAGTCACCTCTCCTGCCTTGGTCCACTCCTGGGCAGTGAGAGTCAGGGTGCTGCTCCAGCTGTACAGGCCATCCTTCTCCAAGACCCCGGGACTGGTCTCCTGGTTCTTGTCGGTCCCATCCACTTTCCAGCTCATGGTCCAGTCTGAGGGGAAGCCCTTGTTGGCCAGACACGTCAGTGTGGCTGTTGTTGTACTGGACAGCTCCTCACTAGAGGGGGGCAGGATGGTGAGGGTGGGGGAACTGTTACCTGGAACAAACAGAACACATCAACTAAGTAACTACATCAAGTACAGCTACACTTAAAGATGATCTTCAATCAAGTACACATCCAAATAAAGTGAATTGGAAATGCCCTCTAAATACGAATGTAACAGTTAGATTGTTTAAAACCTGTAGAGAAAACACTAAAGTAATTATACAAAGCAGATTTATCAACCAGAGTTACCAGTCATACGGTGTCAGTTATACATGTCATACAGATATTGTTAAGGAATGAATCTGATCAGAATAGCCTACTCATATTCATAGTATTTTCAGAATTTGAACATAAATTATTTTTAATTACATATCAAACATGTTAGGTCATGAAGTCGGTTACAAACTGAGACCCTTTGTCTTCACAGTAACAGGGAAGGCTACCATGAACACAATGCAACAGTGATGTCTTCTTTATCCTATACTATATAATAGTTATAATCCCAGAATTAAGAGTTCTAGTCTGCAATCTTACAAATCAGACAGACAAATAAACCTACACTTTAACATACTGATGATATACAATATTATTTGAAAGAAGGCTCAGTCAAAAGAAATTTCAAAAGCATCTAAAAAATCTCAAATGTAAATATTTTAATAGAGACAGAGTTTAGGAAAGTAAATACCAAAAAATGTAGTCTGAAAGGCATATCAAAAAAATGTGTTACTTACTTCCAACATCAAGTCTGGTGCCGCTACCAAAAGTCCACCACAGTGATACAATCACTATTACTGCTGGTACAAAAACCTCTCTGTGTTGTGTTGCTGCAGCTGTTACAGTGAAGATCACTCATACAGAATCATAATCAACACAGATACACTTTAACATCTTCCAGGTAGAACAAACACTTCATATTAGCTGTTTCTGGATAATATAAATATGAATTGTATCTTAAATCCAGATAATAGTATTTGTTCCTTCCTCTGTGTATCAGGTTCTCCTATTCTGTAGATACAGTCCAGCATTAGATCAGTGTTGCTAGTATTCCTCCATATTGTCCATATGAAAGACAACAGCAGCAGCAGTAGTGATAGTGATCCATGTTGTATATTCCTTTATAAAACATGTTGATCTCAGATTTAACAGTGGAGGTAAAGTCACAGAGGACAGACAACACTACCAGAGGAATCCTACCAGCTTAAGTTTAGAGAAGTGTTCACTAACTGATTAGAGGAACTTATATGAGAGACCAAGCATGAGTGAACAGACAGTTCATTATATCTGATCATCATCAGAATAATAATATAATGGTGGTGTGTCATAATAGTTGCCATACATCAGTTATCAGAGTTAACAGTTGCTGTTTGATGTTACTGAAGGGGTGGCATGTAGCTAGTGGTTAGAGTGTTGGGCCAGTAACTGAAAGGTTGCTAGTTCAAATCCCCAGGCTGACAAGGTGAAACACCTGTTGATGTTTCCTTTAGCAAGGGACTTAACCTAATTGCTCCAGGGTCGCAGTTGATAATGGCAGATCCTGGCCGTGACCCCACTCTCTGAGGCTGTCTCAGGGGAGTTAGGATGTAAAAAAAAATAAACATTATTAATTCACACATGCGTGAAATAGGACAAATATAAGCACCACCTAGTTATTATAAAAGAAAGCTCATGCAGGACAAAATATATTCTGATGGGAGCCGACTTGGAAACTGAAATAGATTTGAAACATTCATTTGCATATTGCATCTCCCTGCTGCTCTAAGAGCATTTATATCCCTGTGAGTTGAACACTTCATGACTGAGAGCTGTCCTTCATGACAACAGAACCCACAACAACCATGACTTTTATCACAGTCTTAATCTGGACACTTGCTTTCTACGTCAAGGGTAAAAAACAATAAGAGTTGTGTTTGTACAATGAAAAGTAAACTATTTGAGTGAACTGAAAGACTGAGATTGTGTTTTTAATTCCAGGTAATGTACAATTATTTGTTTTCTCTGTTTCAGAATCCAGAGGACAGGTCACTGTGACCCAGACTCCTACAGTGAAAACTCTTCTCCCAGGACAGAAAGTCTATGATCTGTAAAGCCAGCAGTAATGTGTATAGTAATTGTCACAATGGTCAGTCATCGGGCCATCAGTGTCTATCCTGGTACCAACAGAAACCAGGAGAAAAACCCAAACTAATGATGCTCCCGGGGAACACACTCCATTCTGGGACTCCATCTAGATTCAGTGGCAGTGGATCTGGGAGTGACTTCACTCTGATCATCAGTGGAGTCCAGGCTGAAGATGCAGGAGATTACTACTGTCAGAGTTACCACTACATCAACAGTAAAGATGTGTTCACACAGTGATACAGAGACGTACAAAAACCTCCCTCAGTCAGACTGTACAGTGACTGTATTGATACAGCTGGGACCTACTGCAGGTGATGAGGGGAAGAGACAGTGACATGGAACACTGATCAGTAGAGGAGGTCAACTTTTAATATGTTTACAAAGCATCATTCAGATCACATGTTCCCCATCATCATCGTTATCAAGGTTGTGACTAGTTATGTTTGTCATGACCTGAAAGTCCACTTATAAAAGTTAGATGTTTTGAAACCCATGTTTTATTTAATTTTACCTTTATTCAGGTTAGTCTCTGAGATTAAACATCTATTTTACGAGAGACCTGGTCAAAATAGCAGCACACAAAGTTAACACACAATTACAACATAAAACACAAAGTACTACAGATTAAAACCATACATGTACACATTGAGAAGGCAATAATTATTTGGGGAGATGTGGTGCATTTAGGGGTTAAAACATTGACAACCCCCCACTTCATTGTCCACCATATTTTTTACCCTAGCTACAGTAGTCAGTCTACAGTCTACCCTAGCTACAGTAGTCAGTATACAGTATACCCTAGCTAGAGTAGTCAGTCAAAGAGACAAGCTCCTGCAATTTCATGCCCTTTGAAGCTCCTTCCAAGTGAAAGAGCCAGAGAACTGGAACACCCCCCCCCAGCTCTGTACAGGCCTTAGGTACAGTCAACAAGATACAGTCATGTGTAGACGATAGTTGTCATTTGTTTGCTGGTCAATGTAGGTACATCGGTCAAATGTGAGCCATTACCAGTCCACATGAGAAGTCAAACCAAAGGTGTTATGACCTCAACATGACTTCAAAGTTATAACCACTTCGGCCCCCCAGAACAAGTTCCCATATCAAATGTCGGATGTAAATGGAAGTATTCATCTACAGCAAAGTATGAACTTTTTGTCCTGAGTAGGTTACTGACTGCTAGACCTGTGAATGAGACCTGATGCTGGACTGAACCATGACACACATGTACACTACACTATCTGCAATATCTACACTACACGCACTATCTACATGAAGTATAATACTCATTTTATCTGTCATTAATTACATTATGGCATATATGTTATGTTTCACTTCCTGCATCCACCATAGAGGTTATGAAAACCAGCCAATCCCTCAAATCTGGCCCAGTCCAAGCTATTTCAATCAGTGAAACTGTTCAACTGCTTGTGTGGTAGGCGTGGAAGTGAAACTGAGATTGACATAGAACCACCCAGCCCTGTCTGGTTGTCCCAGAATAGAGCAACCCTGTCCCCAGAGTGTTGGAGGTAGAGAAGACCTGTGGAAATATAATGAAGTGTAGAATACATATTGTTGAAAACCACTGCTAAACCATCTCATTTAATAAACATTGCAAATATACATATGTTATGAAAAGTAACTATTTAGAAGTGAGAGTTCTGAGAGCAGATCTTAGAGGTTTATTATCAAATATTCCTAATCATTATCCTCACTGGTATTGATGCTACAGTATAACTGGATCATTCAGTTGTAGAAATGAATGCAGAGTATTTGTTGGATCAGATACACTTTTAATTATGTTTGAAAACATGAGTTATATGCAACAATGCTAAATTATGAAGCTGATTGATATAAATTAGTATGAAATGTGCTGCCTATTCATGAGATAGAGATCATTGGAATCATGATTAAATAAACGCTTGCGGTTATTTTTTAATCAAAACAAGCTTTATTTGAACTTGAAGGCAAGACGACATGTACAACTAAATCTCAAAATAGTTTAGCACACTGCACTACTGATATTATTCACTATTATACTATTATACTGGAACATTCAGCTCTAAAACACTAATGTTTTGCACCATGTGGGGAATCTCTAGCCCCCTACAATGGCTTCTAGACACTACAGTGACTTTTCCGGAAGGCGGCCGAGTCACTGGTGTCGTCGTGGGCGACCCTGCAGGTGTAGACCTCTCCCTCTTCCCAGCGTGCCTTGCTCAGGGTCAGGGTGCTGCTGCAACTGTAGCGGCCGTCCTTCTCTTCTTCTGTGGTGGTCAGGACCCCCTCCTTCACCTCTGCCCCGTCTACCTCCCAGCTCACCATCGCCCCCTGGGGGGAGTAGTCACTCAGCAGGCAGGCCAGTGTGGCCGAGCCCTCGGAGAGCTGCTCAGAGGACGGGGGGAGCAGAGACACTTTGGGCCTGACAGAGGGACCAGCTGGAAAAGAGGAGAGGGTCAGCTACCACTACTACTCTATAACATTAGGAGAGGGTCGGTTACTACTACTCTATAACATTATCAGGGGAGAAACTGTTATCAGTTTACAAAACCATTTCAGAGCAACAATACACACAGGATGAACAACTAGCTACAGTACAGAGACTAACCGACAACACTGAAACACTGAATCTATGAAGATAATGACAAAAGAACTCTGGATGGATTTTTAGATAAACAATCCATCAGATAAATGCTCTACAGTTTAGCACACCAAGAGCAACTGAACACTAGGAGGGGGTTTCCTGGATACAGATGAAGCCTAGTCCTAGACTAAAAATAAATGTAATATAGTCTGGATACAGATGAATCCTAGTCCTAGACTAAAAATCTATTTAATATAGTCTGGATACAGATGAATCCTAGTCCTAGACTAAAAAATCACTTTAATATTGTCTGGTTACAGAATCATTTAATATTCACAATTTTAAATGAGACAAGAAATATCAATAAATGTCAAATCTACTGAGATACATGACCCAAATGACCTCAAAATACTATTCAAAACTATAGATGTTGTTCCCCTTGAAACCATGTCAGTGTTAACATCTACTATGAATACTATACAAAGTGTTGCTTATATTATAGCAATAGTAGTTGCTGCATCTTGACAGAACATTGAGCTGACATGCAATACTGTATATCAAAATGTGCCCTTTTTAAATCAAATCGCACGTTAGAATACTTATGGTTTTATTACCAAATAATAATTCTCTCACTTCGGTGACTCTGCCTTCTAAAAATCATCCAATCTGTCCACAGAAATCTCTAAACATATATAGCCTAGAAGTCTTTCCTCTGGAGAAGCTGATAACATCTCATAACGTTGTTCAATAGCATGATTACATTTAGTTTTATGAGAGAAGGACAAAAATTGACTTACTTTTCACCACCAGTTTTGTGCCGCTTCCAAAAGTGTACCACAGTGATTCATTGTGGTTAAGTCGCCGTACAAAAACCTCCTTCACACAAGAGTGAGCACCTTCACACACAGTGCACTCTCAGTACCACCCTGACAGTGCTGAAGTGCAAGTATAATACAATAGGTACTGAAGCACTAGAATAATAAAATAGTACCCAAGTACTAGTATAATACAATATGGAGTGATAGTACTGAAGTGCAGTATATTACAATAGAGAGTGATAGTACTGAAGTGCTAGTATAATACAATAGAGACTGATAGTACTAGTATAATACATTATGTACTGATAGTACTGAAGTAACTAGTATAATACATGATGTACTGATAGTTCTGAAGTACTAGTATAATATAATAGGGACTGATAGACCTGGGTTATGAGTAAATCCATTGAAGAACGCACATCATTATACATTTACGTTATTAGGTATTGCAAATATCATAACACAATCTGTATAATTAGTATCATCCTTACCAGGAAGACTATTTACAAAGAACACTTTGCATCGGCAGCACACGCTTCAGTGCTCTGGGAGTGTTTATAGCCTTGTGAGGTAACACTTCAAGACAGAGAGCTGTCCTTCATGACAACAGAACTTCCACGTTGACTTTGACCATGAGCTTCTTGTTGATATTTATGTTCTTAATTCAGGGTAAGACTATTGAATATCATGATCTTCAAATTGTATTTCTTATTGAAATATTACATCTAAATTGCCTCTGCCTCAGACTGAGATTCATGAAAATCAGACAAATCAAACACAGTTCAATAAAAATGTATTTAAATGTCCATTTCAGAATCCAGAGGACAGGTCACTGTGACTCAGACTCCTGCAGTGAAAGTTGTTCTCCCAGGACAGCCTGTTGTTATTGTTAGGTTCCTATTTTTCAGAGTAAATAACACACGGACACTAGAGAAGCTTTAACTAAGTTTAATTCTTACAAAATGTTCTGTACAGGTGTAATTTAGACAACCCAACATTCCTCCCATCCAGATATATATATCCCCTTAAGACACTCCTCTCCAATCCTTACTTCCTATGGTTTGACAGAAAGAGTAACAAGATACCAAACCCCTTAGTACTCCCTTAAGGGAATCTGTCCTCACCTCAACCCCTCCTTCACCTAATCCACAGATATCCATCGGTCTTCCCTATATCAACACGTTGCTCCCCTCTAGTCCATCAAACACATTCCAAAGCCTTCTGGCTTTCTACAGAGACCCCTTAACTTCTGACATAAAGCCCAGTCCCTTTTACTCTATGCTTCTGATCTATCATGTCTTTAATGTCTCAATGTTCAAAATGTCAAATCCAACATTATAAACTGTGAAACCAGTTCAAATGTAGCAGATGTTTGTGCTGGGGATTATACCTGTATGGCCTGGTATCACCAGAAACCTAGAAGAGCTCCTAAACTCCTGATGCACTCTTCAAATCAACGTCAGTCTGGGACTCCATCTAGATTCAGTGGCAGTGGATCTCATAAGGACTTCACTCTGACCATCAGTGGAGTCCAGGCTGTAGATGCAGGAGATTACTACTGTCAGAGTTACCACTACATCAACAGTAAAGATGTGTTCACAGATATACAGAGTCGTACAAAAACCTCTGTCAGACTGTACAGTGACTGTACTGATACAGCTGGGACCTACTGCAGGTGCTGAGGGGGAAGAGACAGTGACATGGAACACTGATCAGTAGATGAAGTAAATTGTGCCATGTGACAATATGGTTAGATCATGACATTCATCATCATGGTTGTGATCATAGAATGTCATATTATAACTATTTAATATAATAGGAATTTAGTAGGATCTCTGTGGTTGTGACTGGTTATATTTGTTATGACCTGGAAGTTCATATAACATTTTTTGAAGATTTAAAAACAATACCAGTCATAACTCCACAATTACAGTCCATAAGAAGTACAAAAAGGGTGATATTAAATAACCGTTTCTTAATTTTAGCCCTGTATAACAAGTTCCCATATGCACTTCACAACCAAATATTGATGTGACCTTCTAACTGAATATACACTCTTTTTAATGAGCAGGTTAGTGACTGTTAGATCTGTGAATGAGACATGATGCAGAACTCAGACATGTACACTACTGGTGGGAGGAGCTATATACAGTATCTACATAAAGTATAATAACAATTTAATCTGTCATTATTTGCATGATGGCATATCTGTTATGTCTTCCTCACTGAATCCACCATAAAGATTCAAACCAGTCCACTCACATCTGGCCCAGTCCGGGGTATTTCAGGCAGTGTAACAGTAACAGTTCAACTGCTAGACTGGTAGCTGTGGGAGTGAAACTGAGATTTACATAGACAGGGCTGGGTGGTTCTGCTTGTCCCAGAATAGAGCAGTACTGTCACCAGATGTTCAGCTTGTCCCCAGGAGGTTAGAGATAGTTTTCTCTATGACAATCTTGATTCTCTGATACTTGTAATATATGTGGATAACTTTTTTTTTTTAAATGTAGCTTAAGGTGTGATCATCACATTGTTGAGAGTCCAAGATATTGATATTGAGTTGATAAAATAATTTGAATGTTGAAAGATAAATGATGAAATAATTCCACTCTGAAACCTTATTGAATGAAATTGATTAGAATCATACAAATGTAAATCTGAGGATGTGTGTAGTTTTAGTCAGAATTAGGTTAAACAATGTGTCTGTATAGTGGAAAAACACAGACTGTCTGAGCAAGGTGTAGCTTCGGACCTGACCTGGCTAGACCTCAGAGATTTGGGAGAGGACAGGGAGTACTTCTCAAGGTCTCCCTAATCTCGGGGGAATGGAACTGTCGGCTGGGTAGTGATACTAGTGGTGAGAACTGTGGAGAAGGATAAATCTCACCAACTGTTTGTGTGGAAATATGTGCGCAGCTATAAAATTGATGTTTTTGTATTCTTGACTTTGGAACGTTCTCTGAATAAACTGTACTAGCCTTTTGCATAAGCTGAGTCTTTGACTAATTATTATTAAACCCATGGTCTTACAAACCTCGGGGATTGGTAAAAGCTATTGATTATCATTGGGATTGAAAATTCCTGGTGACACGGGTTTAACAACGTCTAGTACAGACAAGGATAACAGGGAGGGTAGTGGTTGTTCTGGGACAGGTTCAAGGAGACATGCCATTCCACTGAACCTGTCCTGGAGAAGGTTCCCTAGCCACTGAAGATCCTCCTCTGTGGGCTCTTAGGGCAGAGGTCTTCAGCCGGGTACAGGTCTTCAGCCGGGTACAGGTCCTCCACTGAAAGCACCTGGTTGGGCATAACTGGCTTCCTCCACTCGCATTCCACATCCGTACGGCCGATATTGTGAACCGCCAACATATGCTGCGTGACTACACTTTTGAGCTCCATGGGAAGCATTCACATGTGGTTGAGAGAATCCCCTATTCCAGGGGTTCTTCAACTTATCTGCCTGGGACTCAAATGAGAAATTCTGTGTTTTCCTGGGACCCAAGCTCATGAAAACATGCAACTATACGTAAATATCGGTACATTTCATTTCCCTTATGCCTAAAACAAATGCAATATAGAAAACAAAAAAACGATGAAATACCAATAAATATCTTTTCATGTTTATTTTTCCCCATTAATAGCACTCTAACATAGCTGTCTAGGTTGGAACTGTTGCTGTTAAAATACAATCATTTAATTCATTCTGAACTGGAATAAACTGACTGGTCACATCACACAGATGTATAACAGAACCACAGGAGGCTGCTGAGAGGAGGAAGGTTCAAAATAATGGCTGGAAAGGAGCAAATGGGAATGGCATCAAACACCTGGAAACCATATGATTGATGTATTTGATACAATTCCACTCCAGCCATTACCATGAGCCTGTCCTCCCCAATTAAGGTGCCACCAACCTCCTGTGAACAAAAATAAATAAATAAAACAAATAAATAAATCAGGCATACTGTATATCTCATTGTAGAAATTATTGTTTCAAAAATAATAGGTTGTAACTGTTGCTGTTAAAATACAATAAATAATTTATATTCTTAACTGGAATAAACTGATTGATCACATCACACAGATGTAGCACACAGATGTAGACCAGCAAACACACATACTCCTAATGAGAGGTGTGGCTGGTTGAAGTTTAACAAGCAGGTCTATTCTGGGCTCAGTTTGACAGTGCAACCCTGAGGTCATGTTCAGCATTGAGTCTGTTTCTGTACTTGTTTTTTAAGCATGCCAGAGTTGAGAACCCTGACTCGCATAGGTATGTGGTGCCAAACTGGACCAGAACATCTACTGCTTTCTCAGACAGGCAGGAGACCCCTTCCTGCTGTAGATGAGCAACCCAGGACTGTGTTTGCATCAAAAAGCATCTTGCTGCCATTGCTTGCTTGTAGTGTCACTAAGGCCTCCATCTCTGGCAGACTGCTTGAAAGGGATACCTCACCCATTGAAGTTTGAGATCTCTGTGGGTTAGAAAAGTACGGGTCAAAGTTCTGCTGCAGGCTGGCCATGTGCTCAGCCATGTCCTTCTTCACAGCTTCACATAGGGGGGAATCTATCTGCTGCATGTGAGCTGACAGCACAGGGAACATGTCATATGCTCCAGCCTTCAGCTGTGACTGCCACAATCCCAGGGGTGCAGTGAATCCTCTGATGCCATCTTCAGGCTCCAAAATGGTTGATTCCTTGCCCTGGAGGCTTGAGTTTTACTCATTGAGCCATCTGAAAATGTCAACCAGATAAGCCAGCCTAGCCAACCACAGTTTGTCACGGAAGAGGTCTGCAAGGTCGCTGTCCTCTTTCTCTAGATAGGTCAGAACCTCCTCAGTTCCCACAGCCTCTCCAGGACCCTCCCCCTGAACACAATGAAAGAGCAGGTGCTCATGGTCTGCTCCCATCTCCTTGCAAAGCTCTCTGAACAGCCTTGTTTGAAGAGGTCTCTTCTTGATCAGATTCACCATCTTTACGACCGAGTCAAAAACAGCCCCTTGGTTACGTTGTAATGCTTTGCTGGCCAATGACTGTCTGTGCAGAATACAATGTGTCAGTTTCACACCACTCTGCAGGACGTGAGCTATGAATCCGGAGTTGGACCCAGTCATGCATCTTGCACCATCAGTGCAAATCCCAACACAATTTGCCCAGTCAATTTGTAAGTCTTTCAAATGAGTGTCTACCACCCTAAAAATCTCCCCTTGTTGTTGTTGTTTGTAGATGGTCACAGAAAAGAAATTCCTCCTGGATATCCTCATCAAATACACATCGTTGCCTTGGCTATATTTAGGTTAACCTGGTCTGAAGCTTTGAGGATAGCTCGGTTCCCTTAGGACCTTAGAGAGACCCTCTCCATAGGGCTAAATCGATCCAATTAGTAATTGGTCCAAGTCCAATTAGTAAATTTAATTATCCGTCATTCACACTTGGCCCTGCCTAGTACATCACATTCGCATCATATGGCTTTTCATCTCAGTTAAACCTCGTGATGACCACCCCTCCCTATCACAACTTTGTAAGACACAGCAAGTCACACCATGTGCTCAATATTGTTACATACAAACACAAGGACAAAGCATCTGCTGGGCTGTTATCTACCGTTTTGCAACATGCAGGTCACACCATGTTACTCAGTTCATGTCACACAAACAGGCAAGTAGCAAGCAGTTGTTATCTCATAATGATGCTCCAGTGCACAAATGCAGACACCTCACACAACCAACATCAGATAATATTTAATAATATCTAATGGCTATAATGTAAAATACAGGATCCAACAGTGTGTGTTTGTGCACAAGTAGAAAAAACATGTTGACTCACCCTACTCTGGGACTCCATCCTCTTTCATGTTGCCTAAACGGTCTATGACTCTGTCATCATACAGTACATAGTTTTAGTTTGTTGTTCTAGGCTACCTGGCTAAAATGCCAGGCCAGCTAGTTAAAATTATCCTACTACATCTAGCAACATGTGGATCTTCCATCCTTTCAGTCCAGGGGCACAATGTATGAATTTATAGTTGGATCATAATTGCCGTTATCATTGGCCAGTACGGATAATTAAGTAAAACTACAAGTCCAAATCCCTAATTCCATTTATGGCTTATTAAATTAGGAAATTGACCATTTTAGCTAGCTAGCAAACCACCGGAAGACAACACAACGAGATGAAACAATTCAAGTTCTGTAAATTACTTTTGGCTTTTGGGGTGATGTGATTGGTCTGAAGCCAAATCCAAACTGGTTTCTTTTTACACTTTATTTTGGTGCACCAGGACCATTCACTGTTGAGCTCACTCAGTTTAGCTCAATGCTGATTGGCAATTTGAATCTATTTTTTTTTATCAAGTGAGATCAAATGCTTGCTGGCTTCCCTTGTATTCAATGTTACGGCCTGCAACAATGTCATATGTTACTGACCAGACAGCTTGAGATTGATGTGCTTCACAGAGGGGCGATGTTTCTCACGAGGTTGCTTTCTCCACTCTATTTTCTGGTCAATGTTTTGGGGAAGCCTGGCTTCCTTTGGCATCCATGAATACATTCACCTAAGAAATTACATCAAGTAAAGTTACAGTAAGAGCTTATCTTCAGCAAAGTACACATCAAAATAAAGTGACATGGAAATGCCTTCCAGTGAATGTTAAAATTTCATTGGTCAAAGTAGTAAAAAACACTAAACGTAATATGATACAGTACAGAGCAGATTTATGAACCAAACAAGTATAAAGTGGTAAAATAAGAGTTACTAATCATATGGTGGCAGTTATACATGTTAGACAGATATTGTTTAGGAATGGATCTGATCAGAATAGCATACTTGTCACGATCGTCGTAATAACATTCGGACCAAAGCGCAGCGTGATATGGGTTCCAGATGTTTATTGAATGAAACACACAAAAACAATAAAGAACGAACGAAACGTGAAGTAAATGAAGTGCTCACAGGCAACTACACATAAACAAGATCCCGCTAAACACAGTGGGGAAATGGCTGCCTAAATATGATCCCCAATCAGAGAATGAAAAACAGCTGCCTCTGATTGGGAACCATACCAGGCCAACATAGAAATAAACAACCTATAGAGTACCCACCCTAGTCACACCCCGACCTAACCAAAATAGAGAATAAAAAGGCTCTCTATGGTCAGGGTGTGACAGTACCCCCCCTCAAAGGTGTGGACTCCGGCCGCAAAAACTGACACTATAGGGGAGGGTCCGGGTGGGCATCTAGCGTCGATGGCAGCTCCGGTGCTGGGGCGAAGAACCCACTCAGTTCACGGATCCGCCAGCATCGGTGGCGGCTCTGGTGCGGGACGAAGAACCCGCTCATCCCGCGGATCCAGCCATGGACCCGGGCTGGTCACCGTGCCCGGACTGGGCACCGGCGCAGAGGAAGGCTCCTGCCCTGGAGCTGGACTGGACACTGTGCCTGGACTGGGCATCGGCACAGAGGAAGGCTCCTGCCATGGAGCGGGACTGAACGCCGTGCCTGGACTATGCACCGACGCAGAGGAAGGCTCCTGCCATGGAGCGGGACTGAACGCCGTGCCTGGACTATGCACCGGCGCAGAGGAAGGCTCCTGCCATGGAGCGGGACTGAACGCCGTGCCTGGACTATGCACCGACGCAGAGGAAGGCTCCTGCCATGGAGCGGGACTGAACGCCGTGCCTGGACTATGCACCGACGCAGAGGAAGGCTCCTGCCATGGAGCGGGACTGAACGCCGTGCCTGGACTATGCACCGGCGCAGAGGAAGGCTCCTGCCATGGAGCGGGACTGAACGCCGTGCCTGGACTATGCACCGACGCAGAGGAAGGCTCCTGCCATGGAGTGGGACTGAACGCCGTGCCTGGACTGGCCACCGGCGCAGAGGAAGGCTCCTGCCATGGAGCGGGACTGAACGCCGTGCCTGGACTGGGCGCCGACGCTGAGGAAGGCTCCTGCCATGGAGCGGGACTGAACGCCGTGCCTGGACTATGCACCGGGGCAGAGGAAGGCTCCTGCCATGGAGCGGGACTGAACGCCGTGCCTGGACTATGCACCGACGCAGAGGAAGGCTCCTGCCATGGAGAGGGACTGAACGCCGTGCCTGGACTATGCACCGACGCAGAGGAAGGCTCCTGCCATGGAGAGGGACTGAACGCCGTGCCTGGACTATGCACCGGCGCAGAAGAAGGCTCCTGCCATGGAGCGGGACTGAACGCCGTGCCTGGACTATGCACCGACGCAGAGGAAGGCTCCTGCCATGGAGCGGGACTGAACGCCGTGCCTGGACTGGCCACCGGCGCAGAGGAAGGCTCCTGCCATGGAGCGGGACTGAACGCCGTGCCTGGACTGGGCGCCGACGCTGAGGAAGGCTCCTGCCATGGAGCGGGACTGAACGCCGTGCCTGGACTATGCACCGGGGCAGAGGAAGGCTCCTGCCATGGAGAGGGACTGAACGCCGTGCCTGGACTATGCACCGGCGCAGAAGAAGGCTCCTGCCATGGAGCGGGACTGAACGCCGTGCCTGGACTATGCACCGACGCAGAGGAAGGCTCCTGCCATGGAGAGGGACTGAACGCCGTGCCTGGACTGGGCGCCGACGCTGAGGAAGGCTCCTGCCATGGAGAGGGACTGAACGCCGTGCCTGGACTATGCACCGACGCAGAGGAAGGCTCCTGCCATGGAGCGGGACTGAACGCCGTGCCTGGACTGGGCGCCGACGCTGAGGAAGGCTCCTGCCATGGAGAGGGACTGAACGCCGTGCCTGGACTGGCCACCGGCGCAGAGGAAGGCTCCTGCCATGAAGCAGGACTGAACGCCGTGCCTGGACTGGGCGCCGACGCAGAGGAAGGCTCCTGCCATGGAGCGGGACTGGACGCCGTGCCTGGACTATGCACCGGCGCAGAGGAAGGCTCCTGCCATGGAGCGGGACTGAACGCCGTGCCTGGACTATGCACCGGCGCAGAGGAAGGCTCCTGCCATGGAGCGGGACTGAACGCCGTGCCTGGACTATGCACCGGCGCAGAGGAAGGCTCCTGCCCTGGAGCTGGACTGGACACTGTGCCTGGACTGGGCATCGGCACAGAGGAAGGCTCCTGCCATGGAGCGGGACTGAACGCCGTGCCTGGACTATGCACCGACGCAGAGGAAGGCTCCTGCCATGGAGCGGGACTGAACGCCGTGCCTGGACTATGCACCGGCGCAGAGGAAGGCTCCTACCATGGAGCGGGACTGAACGCCGTGCCTGGACTATGCACCGACGCAGAGGAAGGCTCCTGCCATGGAGCGGGACTGAACGCCGTGCCTGGACTATGCACCGACGCAGAGGAAGGCTCCTGCCATGGAGCGGGACTGAACGCCGTGCCTGGACTATGCACCGGCGCAGAGGAAGGCTCCTGCCATGGAGCGGGACTGAACGCCGTGCCTGGACTATGCACCGACGCAGAGGAAGGCTCCTGCCATGGAGCTGGACTGAACGCCGTGCCTGGACTGGCCACCGGCGCAGAGGAAGGCTCCTGCCATGGAGCGGGACTGAACGCCGTGCCTGGACTGGGCGCCGACGCTGAGGAAGGCTCCTGCCATGGAGCGGGACTGAACGCCGTGCCTGGACTATGCACCGACGCAGAGGAAGGCTCCTGCCATGGAGCGGGACTGAACGCCGTGCCTGGACTATGCACCGACGCAGAGGAAGGCTCCTGCCATGGAGAGGGACTGAACGCCGTGCCTGGACTATGCACCGGCGAAGAGGAAGGCTCCTGCCATGGAGCGGGACTGAACGCCGTGCCTGGACTATGCACCGACGCAGAGGAAGGCTCCTGCCATGGAGAGGGACTGAACGCCGTGCCTGGACTATGCACCGGCGCAGAGGAAGGCTCCTGCCATGGAGCGGGACTGAACGCCGTGCCTGGACTATGCACCGACGCAGAGGAAGGCTCCTGCCATGGAGAGGGACTGAACGCCGTGCCTGGACTATGCACCGACGCAGAGGAAGGCTCCTGCCATGGAGCGGGACTGAACGCCGTGCCTGGACTGGGCGCCGACGCTGAGGAAGGCTCCTGCCATGGAGAGGGACTGAACGCCGTGCCTGGACTGGCCACCGGCGCAGAGGAAGGCTCCTGCCATGAAGCAGGACTGAACGCCGTGCCTGGACTGGGCGCCGACGCAGAGGAAGGGTCCTGCCATGGAGCGGGACTGGACGCCGTGCCTGGACTATGCACCGGCGCAGAGGAAGGCTCCTGCCATGGAGCGGGACTGAACGCCGTGCCTGGACTATGCACCGGCGCAGAGGAAGGCTCCTGCCATGGAGCGGGACTGAACGCCGTGCCTGGACTATGCACCGGCGCAGAGGAAGGCTCCTGCCATGGAGAGGGACTGAACGCCGTGCCTGGACTGGGCGCCGACGCAGAGGAAGGCTCCTGCCCTGGAGCTGGACTGGACACCTCTCCTGGAAGCCCTCGCTGGATGGAGGTTCTGGACCGTGGACCTTCACAGGAAGCTCCGGACTGTGGACCGTCGCTGGAAGCTCTGACTACTTATATTTATAGTATTTGCAGAATATGAACATAAATTACTTTTAATCACGTCAACCATGTTCGATCATGACGTTGGTTACGAACATAAATTACTTGATACATTCAACAGTTCACTAAAATATTTAAACTTAATTAAGCTGGGCATTTTATTAAGGAATAAGTCTTGTTTTTAATTTCAAAACTAGAGAAGTCCTTGTTGCAGCCACTTTCTAGCCTTTGTTGGACTATGGTGATATTTTGGAATGTTCCAGGATCTTACCTGCACACGCTAGACACGCTACAATGCTGTTAGAGTAGTAACCAACACAAACCCTCTAACACATCACTGTACCTTAAATCAGTTAGCAGGATGGCCATCCTATAAGGACCAATGCTGGAGATGAGAAGGAGGTACGGGAACAGACCGGTAACAAGACAGGAACAGCTTCAGCACACGGGTAACGACATACGAACATTAATGCAACAGCAGGAAACAGAGATGGGGAACTGACAAATATAGGGGAGATAATGAACAGGTGATTGAGTCCAAGTGAGTCCAATAATACGCTGATGACGGGGAAAGGCAGGAGTGCGTAATGCAGGGGAGCCTAGCACCGCAGGCGTGACACATCCTTAACTGTGAGGTCAAAGACTCACTGGTACATTTTTCTATGAAGACATATTAGGGCCACTGCCATTATATTTAAGCACTTTATTCACCCAACAGAGTCATGGACATTACTGTCTTAGATCACAGAACTGTATTTTATATAATGTTCCCAACACAAGAACTGAGTTTGGTCAGAGGGCTTTTAGATTTTCTGCCCCATCATCATTTTAAATCCTAGATTGGAGGACTGCTGACCAATGACTGCATATGTTTTTTCATTTTCTCTTTCAAACTCTCATGCATTTTGCATTGTTTTAACTTCCATTCATTGTTATGTTTTATGTGGTGTTGTGTCTCATGTGTATACTGTATGGATGCTGCTGCCTTGACCAGGGCTCACTTGAAAAATATATAAATATCAATGTGATTTCTCTGGTTAGATAAAGGATAAATAAATACAATGAAATCTTAAGATGTAGAGGAGATGCTGGGTTTCATGTATTGTAATGATTGCCCGCAGAGCCCCAGTGTGTCTGATCAGAGAGGAAGGAGGGAGCTGATTCAGTCAGGAACAGAGTAGCAGTCCTGCACAGTGGAGCCCCTCTTCTCTCAGTGGCAGTCCAATAGTCCATTAGTACCCCCTTCCATAACAGCAGCATACCCCCCTGCATACCACTGCTGCCTTGCTTCTGAAGCTAAGCAGGGTTGGTCCTGGTCAGTCCCTGGATGGGAGACCAAATGCTGCTGGAAGTGGTGTTGGAGGGCCAGTAGGAGGCACTTGTTCCTCTGGTCTAAAAAAATATCCCAAATCCCCAGGGCAGTGATTGGGGACACTGTCCTGTGTAGGGTGCTGTCTTTCAGATGGGATGTTACATGGGTGTCCTGACTCTCTGAGGAAATTAAAGATCACATGGGACTTATTGTAAGAGTAGGGGTGTTAACCCTGGTGTTCTGGCTAAATTCCCTATCTGGCCCTCAAACTGTCACAGTCACCTAATAATCCCCATTTTACAATTGGCTCATTCATCCTTTTCCCCAGGTTGTTGCTGTAAATGTGTTCTCAGTCAACATACCTGGTAAAATAACAAATACATTAAAAAAACATTATTCAATCCACACAGCTCACTGCACTAACACTACTCTCCCTGCAGGGGGTGACACATTAGCAATAATCACTGGGAGGTGGAAAATGAATGATATTCCTCTTTTCCATAGATATGTTACCATGCCATATGACCATAAAACGAATCAACAGACAAAGTTATGATAACATGATGTACTCTAGGAATGCATGTTTTATTCTCTCCATTATTCATTATGATTTTGTCTTGCTAAACAGTAATAGTGATCATATGTGATAGCCCATAAACCAATAATATCCATTCTATTCATACACTTTTATTCACTTAACATATTTACATATTAATATGGACCTCTATGATTATTTGGTGACAATTGTTGGCGCAAGATCAAATTGTAATGGAATCTCAGTTCTAATCTGATGCATCCTTAGTGGTCTAAATTTACTGACTAACGGTGGATGGGGAGAAGACCAGAAGATGATTTGCATAGTGATGATGCTCTGCATCGACAGCACATGCTTCAGTAGTCTGGGAGTGTTTATATCCCGGTGAGTTGAACACTTCATGACTGAGAGCTGTCCTTCATGACAACAGAACCCACAACAAACATGACTTTTATCACCATCTTCATCTGGACACTTGCTTTCTGCTTCAAGGGTAAAGAAAATGAAGTTCCATGTTTGTATAATGAAAAGTCAATGAGTGAACTTAAAGGTTGTTAACTTAAGAATGTTTTATTAATACTTGGTGATATTTGTTCTCTGTTGCAGAATCTAGAGGACAAATCACTGTGACTCAGACACCTACAGTGAAAACTGTTCTCGCCGGACAGCCAGTCTCTATGAACTGTAAAACCAGCAGTGATGTGTATCCTGATTGTTGGAGTTCAGGTAAACCATGTTTAGCCTGGTATCAACAGAAACCTGGAGAAACTCCTAAACTACTGGTCTACTATGGAAGCACCCTCTTCTCTGGGACTCCATCTAGATTCAGTGGTAGTGGATCTGGGAGTGACTTCACTCTGACCATCAGTGGAGTCCAGGCTGAAGATGCAGGAGATTACTACTGTCAGAGTTACCACTACATCAACAGTAAACATGTGTTCACACAGTGATACAGAGCCATACAAAAACCTCCCTCAGTCAGACTGTACAGTGACTGTCCTTCTACAGCTGGGACCTACTGCAGGTGATGAGGGGTTAGAAACAGTGACATGGAACACTGATCAGTAGATGCGGTCAACTGTGGCATGACAATATGGTTAGAAAGCAATCATTCTATCAAGGCACAAGGCGAGACCCAGATGTAGACACAAGAGGCAGATGGTTGGAGTCTTACAATGTTTATTAGTCCAAAAAGGGGTAGGCAAGAGAATGGTTGTGTACAGGCAAAAGGTCAAAACCAGTTCAGAGTCCAATAGGTACTGAAGGGCAGGCAGATTCAAGGTCAGGGCAGGCAGGATGATCAGGCAGGCGGGAAAGCAGTCCAGAGTCAGGCAGTGGTCAAAACCAGGAAGACTGGCAAAAGAGAATCGAAAAAGAGTACAGAGAAAAACACGCTGGTTGACTTGACTAAACATACAAGACGACCTGGCATAGAGAGACAGGAAACACAGGGATAAATACACTGGGGGAAATAAGCAACACATGGAGGGGTGGAGACAATCACAGGGACAGGTGAAACAGATCAGAGCGTGACACATTCAGATCACATGACCCTCATCATCATCATGGTTATGACTTATAGTATTTGTTATCATGACCTATAAAAGTTATTTGATGTTTTGAAACACAATACCTGTCAATTTGCAAAGCAAGATCTCCAGAAGTAAAACAAAGGTTGTTATGGCCTCAACATTAGTTCAAAGTTACATTCACTTCAGGCCCCAAAACAAGTCCTCATATGAACCTCAACCAAATGTCTGATTTAAATGGATGTGACCTTCTAACATTATATTAACTATTTTAATGAGCGGGTTAGTGACTGTTAGATCTGTGAATGAGACATGATGCTGGGCTCAACCATCACTAAAACTACTGGTGGGAGGAGCTATATGTAACGGATGTGAAATAGCTAGCTAGTTAGCGGTGGTGCGCGCTAAATAGCGTTTCAATCGGTGACGTCACTTGCTCTGAGACCTTGAAGTAGTGGTTCCCCTTGCTCTGCAAGGGCTGTGGCTTTTGTGGAGTGATGGGTAACGATGCTTTGTGGGTGACTGTTGTTGATGTGTGCAGAGGGTCCCTTGTTCGCACCCGGGTATGGGCAAGGTAATGGTCTAAAGTGATACTGTTACATATATACAGTATCTACATAAAGTATAATAACAATTGTATCTGTCATTAATTGCATGGTGGCATATCATTTATGTCTTCCTCCCTGAGTCCACCATAAAGGTTACAACCAGTCCACTACCTCATCTGGTCCAATCCAGGATATTTCAGATAGTGGTCAACTGCTAGACTGGTAGCTGTGGGAGTGAAACTGAGATTTACATAGACAGGCCTAGGTGGTTCTGCTTGTCCCAGAATAGAGCAGCACTGTCACCAGGGGGTTGGAGTGAGAGAAGACTCTATCTTGAAGATGTGATACTTGTAATATTATTTTGACAACTTTTTAGATAAATACAGGAGTGGTCACATTGGTGAGTCCAAGATATTGATCAAAAGTCTCATTTTTGAAAAAGACAAGAAAAATATTTGTTCCAAAGGGAAACCTTTATTTTCATCCATTAATCAAAACATCAAAGCAAACATTCCTGTAGTATCTAATAGTAATAAAACAGAACACATCACATCTCACACTGATACTGTCACATCCTGATCTGTTTCACCTGTCTTTGTGATTGTCTCCACACCCCTGCAGGTGTCGCCCTTCTTCCCCATTATCCCCTGTGTATTTATACCTGTGTCTGTTGCTAGTTCATCTTGTTTGTTTGAGTCAACCAGTGTTTTGTGTCTCAGCTCATGCTTTTTCTAGTCTCTCTTTTCTTGCCCTCCTGGTTTTGACCCTTGCCTGTCCTGACTCTGAGCCCGCCTGCCTCTGCCTTACCCAGACCCTGAGTCTGCCTGCTATCCGGTACCGTTGCCGACCTCTGGTTTTCTGACCCCTGCCTGCATTGACCTGTCTACTGCCTGCCCCTGTTGGAACATTGAACTATTGTTTATTCAATGTGGTCTGCATCTGGGTCTTCTCTTCATACCTGATAGATACAACCTTAGTCTACAGAGAGGAATGACACATGAACTCAAGAAAAGCCCACTGTTAGTCTACATATCAGTGATCAATAAGACAGAGAACATCTGAACTCAGAACAGAGTCAAAGCAGAGGAATCAGCAGGGGTGTCAAAGCAGAGGAACTCTCCACAGGGGTGTGTGACTGAGGGGTCCTACCCAGAACAGTCAGCCCTCCTCAGGGTATTGGTGACTGGAGTCCGGGATTTCTGCTGGGCTTCACAGGTCACACCTCCTGCCTTGGTCCACTCCTGGGCAGTGAGAGTCAGGGTGCTGCACCAGCTGTACAGGCCGGCCTTCTCCAGGACCCCGGGATTGGCCTCCTGCTTCTGGCTGGTCCCGTCCACATTCCAGCTCATGATCCAGTCTGAGGGGAAGCCCTTGTTGGCCAGACATGTCAGTGTGGCTGTTGTTGTACTGGACAGCTCCTCGCTAGAGGGGGGCAGGACGGTGAGGGTGGGGGCACTGTTACCTGGAACAAACGGAACATATCATCAACTAAGTAACTACATCAAATACAACTACAGTAAGAGATTATCTTCAGCAAAGTACACATCAAAATAAAGTAAACTGGAAATGCCCTCTAAACAGGAATGTAGAAGTTAGATAGTTTAAAAGATGTGGAGAAAACACTGAAGTAATATGATACAACGCAGATTTATGAACCAAACAAGTATAAAGTAGTTAAGTAACTAGAGCTACTAGTCATACGGTAGCAGTTATACATGTCATACAGATATTGTTTATGAATGGATCTGATCAGAATAGCATACTCATATTCATAGTATTTGCTAAATCTGAGCATAGATGAGTTTTAATCACATATCAACCATGGTAGATCATGAAGTCTGTTGCAAACATTACTGAGACCTGTCTCTGTCCAAACTTAGATCTAACAACATTCTCCATCAGGGGGCGCTAACGTTCCGTTTTTGTCAAGGGAGAGAACAGAAAAGGAACGTTTGCGACCCCTGACTGAGAATTCGGCTACCTATTGACCAAAAGTTGTATCTTTAGATGAAACGAAGAATTTGGTCATCTCCACATCGAGCTTTTTTCACATTCACCTCAAACACTTGAATTGAAAGGAAAGTGCAAGTGGCCTTGCTATTCTTGTGTCGTCATGTCTGCGATTGGAGCTCTTGGTACGATGATATTTACGTCACTTCCGTCTATAGCTGTCTTGATCTTGCCACAGCTAGAACAATGAGACAGATATTTCACCGGGTGTATAAATGTGAAGCATCCGCTTGGCGTTTCCACTACCAAATATGGGAGTTAGAAGAAGCCCGGTGACCGTAGGGGGGATAAGATGGAACGAGATGGATTTTGGCCCAAATTCTGCACATTTTCTCATCGATAACAACATTTGATCTCATTACAACTTTCAGTTCCCAAAACTATAATCTGTTACGAACAGAGTGGACCAAGATGTGTAGACTTTACTCCATTTCTAAAACGTGCGTTGTTTAGAAGGAGTGACAATACCGAAATTAGTTATTAAATACGCATTTCACAGAGAAGGCGTTCCCTAACGGAAATATGCAACGTTGCTAGAAGGCGCCAATAGGATCTCGCTAGTTCGTGATTGGCTCTGCCTCATCTCCTTGCTTGTTCTGCCCACTATGACTAATTTGTTCCCATTGGAAACGACAGGGTGTGGTCTGTCTCAGTTATAAAAAAAATATTTGAAATTAGGTTCAACACGGGAGACCTTTATTTTGAAGACTCATGATTTGTGGTCACAACAAACATTACTGACCCATGAGCCCACTCTTTTTCCATTTACTATAACAAGCATCCTCAACCACTGAGCACCGACCAACACTGGATGTCCATGTACGTTGAAAACGTTTCAAGCCTCCAAGCTAGCTACCTAACGTTAACATACCGTCGTAGCAGCATTAGTAGCTTGTTTTGCTGGCGATATGGATTCAAAAGGTTTGTCTCTGGCGTTTATAAGTAATGTTTTCCTAAAATGCATCACCCAAAATGTATTTCTGTTCAAGATTAGAGCAGGAGGAAAATGCGGGCAGTATGTAAAACAATATTTGGTTAAATTCACATAGCTAGTGACTAGCAGCTATGCGTGCACTAACTGGGTAAAAACCCATAGTGGAGTCAACACCTGTATAAAAGTGTTGCGACATAAAACGTCTGCGATACCTTCAGGGCATTTCCATCGAAATGGACCCATGGTCACCAACATGTTAAGGTACATATCTCACCCTTGCTCTCAGTCCTAGAATGAGTTGAGTGTCAAATGAAAGTTAAGAGTCTATATTTTGAGGAAATTAAGTCATGATAGATACATTTTTCAACCATCTTCTATCTTCAAAATGAGTCTTAAGTAAAGGCTTTGATTTCTGGATAAACTGATGGGGTCTTAGAAAAGGTGTCTTGGTAAATATCTAGCCTACCAGGAAAGTATAAGAAATACATCAAAACACAATAATGTTGACGTGACCCCTGTCAGCTAATATCAACACTTTTATATTTAGTTTTGAATAAATGATTTACCTTCTGTAAGTTTAAGAAATATTGCCTTGTAATTCTGTTACCAAAAACCCACATATTTTCTCATTTCTCTCCCTCGTGAGGAGAATAACAAAAGTTCACTTAAGTAACAAGTAATGGTAGACTTACCAATAATATAAAATTATTTTTACTGATATAAAATGTTTAATTAATTATTAAGTGATTACAACTTGTAATTCTATCACCAAATTAGTAATGCAATTACCCCAAAATCAGCAACAGAATTACTGCAACTGAATTGGCTACCATGGGAAATCATAATAGTCACAAAGCACAGTTGGTCACCTGCTACTGACCTCCCACTGGCATACTGTTATGTTCAGATATGTTTTTTTTTGTCTTAGAACAGTCATGACTCTGGACAACACCTCTCCTTTTCTCACTCTCCAGTTAATGTGACCTCTCCCAGCCCTTACTGACACCTACCCATGAGCCCCCTCTTTTTCTATTTACTGTAACAAGCATCCTCAACCACTGAGCACCGACAAACACTGGATGTCCATGGACATTGAAAAGTAGTTGATATTTGGTCAGTCCACCCTGGCCTTGATGTTAAAGTCCACAGACGTACTGGATTGAAACAAATGGATAGCACAGTACAGTGTGTAGAGCACAGTACAATACTGAGTACAGTACAATACAGTACTGTGAGTAAAGCAGTACAGTGTGTAGAGCACAGTACAATACAGTACTGTGAGTAAAGCAGTAGTGTGTAGAGCACAGTACAATACGGAGTACAGTACTGTGAGTAAAGCAGTACAGTGTGTAGAGCACAGTACAATACTGAGTACAGTACAATACAGTACTGTTGAGTAAAGCAGTACAGTAAGTAGAGCACAATACAATACTGAGTACAGTACTGTGAGTAAAGCAGTACAGTGTGTAGAGCACAGTACAATACTGAATACAGTACTGTGAGTAAAGCAGTACAATACTACTGTGAGTTAAGTAGTACAGTGAGTAGAGCACAGTACAATACTGAGTACAATATTGTACAGTAAAGAAAAGTACAGTACAGTATATTGTACTGTACTGAAATATACTCTACTATACTGCACTGTATTGAACTCTATTCTACTATGCTGTGCTGTATTGTACTGCGCTCTCCAGTGCTGCGCTGTGATGTCTAAACTTGTAAAAGGAGAATGACATTAATATCCATAATTACACGTTACTGTGTAGTACAGTAATTCTGTTACTGCGGAATCACCCTTCATTTTCAGTCATTTTAAATGAATTGTCTGTATGCCCATTTCTTCTTGAACAATATAACTTATACATGCCTCATGAGCTTAGTTCAACTTAGCTACAGATTGTTACACCAGATAATGTAATTTAACCAAAGATTTTTGATATCTATTACTGGGAGTTACAGGATAGGTACTGTTATGGTGTTGCACAGAGAATTTCTGACCAACCTTAGCTTGGCTATACGGTCTTCGTCCTGGATTCGTGGAAACAGGAGTCTCATAAAATGCCTGTCTAGTTGCAGGGGTCCGTATTAATTTGATGGTTGTAAGTTATGTTAACAAATTCCTCACTTTCGTTTTCATGACACGTCTCAATCTCCCTCTATCCTCCTTGTGTCTCCTGGTTCCACCAATACGCTTGATGTCAGCATCCATGTGGCACGTGGCTGAGCAGCGTAATGTGATGCAGTATGGGAAGCTGGAGGAATTTGTGACTTTGGTGACAGAGATGGTTCCAGAGCTGTTAAGCTCCAGGCAGAGGACCCAACTCATTCTAGGACTGAGAGCAAGGGTGAGAGAGGTGGAAATGTTGAGTTTAGTTTGTGTCCCCTTTGTCTTAAATGGTCACCCCCCTTATGAACATTTCTCCCCACCCCTCCAATGGTCCCTTAACTTACCTGCTGCTCCCCCTGTGGATATTTCACCCCCCCACACCCCCTCAAATTACTTTTACTCTGCCCCCATCCCAATTATACTGACCAAAAATATATGTGCAACATGCAACGATTTCATATATTTCAGTCAATTGAAATAAATGAATTATGCCGTAGTCTATAGATTTTACATGACTGGGCAGGGGCGTAGCCAATCAGAATTCATTTTCCCCCACAAAAGGGCTTTATTACAGACATAAATACTCCTCAGTTTCATCAGCTGACCGGGTGATTGGTCTCAGATGATCTCACGGGTGAAGAAGCCAGATGTGGAGGTTCTGGACTGGCGTGGTTACACGTGATCTGTTGTTCTGAGGCCAGTTTAATGTACTGACAAATTCTCTAAATCAATGTTGGAGGTGGCTTATGGTAGAGAAATGAACATTCAATTCTCTGGCAACAGCTTTGTTGGCAATTTCTGCAGTCTGCAGCCAATTGCGCGCTCCCTCAAAACATCTGTGGCATTTTGTTGTGTGACAAAACTGCACATTTTAGAGTGGCCTTTTATTGTCCCCAGCACAAGATTAAACAACGTGTAATGATCATGCTGTTTAATCAGCTTCTTGATATGCCACACCTGTCATGTGGATGGATTATCTTGGCAAAGGATAAATGCTCTAACGGGATGTAAACAAATTTGTCCACAAAATTTGAGAGAAATAAGCTTTTTGTGCATATGGAACATTTCTGGGTTCTTTTATCTCAGCTCATGAAACATGGGACCAACACTTTACATGTTGTGTTTATATTTTTGATCAGTATACATTCATCACTGTTACAGTTGTTAATATGTATATTATTACCTTTTAATTATAATTGTTATTGTTTTTATTTCACTTGGTCCCCACACCCGCTCAATGGTAATTTAGTCTGCCTGCTGCTCCCCTATGGTCATTCCCCCTTTCCCCTCTACAGTCTTTACTCTGCCTCCACCCCAATGGACACGTATTAATTCATCTCTGCTACAGTTGTTATTGTGTATATAGTTCTATTGTTTTTCCATTACCATTTTTGTTATTTTATTTCACTTCCTGCATGTTGGAGCACGGAGCCTAAGATTTTAACTGAACCCTGCAATCACACCTGCTACCCTGTACATTAAATACTCTGACTCTGAATCTATAATGTTTCCATTCCTGCTTATTAAAGTGTGCCTGCTATTTCAGCTGGTTCTTGAGTTGTGCTGTGGTAAAGAGGACATGGTGGACCATCAAGCCATCCAACGCCACTTGGATAGAATCCAGTCATGCACAGTAAAGCACAAAGCGATAAGTTGTGTGCAATACACCACAGAGTATGTGGATTGTTAAATCTCTATACAACATTTTTTTTTTTGTAATTTTAGTTCTTAACTTAATTTTTTGGGGTGTAATTTCATGTTCAGAGCAAAAACAAGAAAGTGGAGGCATCAAAGTCTAACTTTGGGGAGCTGGTTCAAACCCTGCTGGAAGACCCAGTGAAGAGGGAGCACTTCTTTCAGGTGAGATAGTATCAAACATCTAACTTTTCACAATTGGGTAATTCTGTGTCATAATCAAGCAAAAGTGTTGGATAAGCCTGAAGAGCAAGCAGGCAGGCATGTACCCGAAAAGGAATATAATGCTCCCAAGCATGTGATGTGTGTGTTGTGTGTCAAGTTGGGTACTGTGACAAATATCAAGAATATTCATGCAAATGGATGAAACAAGTATTTTATTAAACTAATGCATATTGACTGTAACAAGTGTTATAATATAGGCAAGACCATTCACCTCGCTGTGTAATGGCTCTCTACATTTTCATTAAAGGAGGTGTTCCCAGTGCTGCAGATTCTGGTGTGACACAGCACTGCAGATTCTGGTGTGGGAGTTTTTCTCCAGATTGGAGGAGCTGCTGCTGGTACCCAGCTTTACACAGGTTCTGATATGACTGCATCTTCATCCTATCAATTAAAATGTGAAAAATGTTGCGTTTACAGTTATGAATGAATGAACCCCCTTTAATAAATGAATCAATGGATTGAACATTGACACATTTCCAGTGGGTAGGACCTAGGGGTTGATTTGGTATTGGACTGCACTCTCCTTTTCCATTTTAACTTGAAGTTTGCCTCTCTCACCCTCAGACAACATCTTGTCTCAGCCTTGCCTTCTCTGACCCGGAGGAGTGTGTTCAGTCTGTCTCTGACCCTGAGCACCTGAAGACACTGCTACAGCATCAAAGACACCTGGGACACCTTAACAGAGGTAGGTAGCATTCAGGTTATCTATTTCTGCTGGGGTAAATTCTTTGAAGTTCTTTAGATTTGATTGCATTTTCCACCAATGAAATGTGCCTTGTTTTGTTAAAGATGTCTTCACCTTCAATGTTGCACAAACTGTATTCACCTCCAAGGTATTAGTAAATAAAATTGGTTTGGGTTCTCCCTCTTTTCCAGATCATTTGTTCTACGACTCTGACACCATCCTGTCCACTCTGACCCTCACTTCCTTGGTAAACTCGAAACAAACTTCAGTGGAGGCTTGAGGTCGTGACACTAGTTCTGGACAGCAGAAACCAGGATCATCACTACACGCGTGCCCATGGCCGTCGACGGGAAGGACATTCGGAGCAGAGCACATTACATACCTCTGTGCACTGTTCATGGCGATTGCCAAACTGTGTTATTGATAACTGGTTGTTATTACTAGTTGGAACAATATTAAGTTAAGCGACAGTACTTTTTCCATTCCACTGGTCAGGCTACTTTTACCTGCTGTTTCCATTGTGGCTGTAGCTACTCCACCAACAGAGCTTTATTTGAGCCGGATCCTGCCGAAACAGGAACCAGTTTTCCCGGATCCGGTACCTCTTGTGGCATGAAACATCCTTTTCACTGTTTGCAATGTAGAAATTCTATTAAGAGCAGTCAGAGTTAAATACGTTGACTATTCCCCAAAAGTGAAGTCTGTTTTTCTTTCTTGAGGGGGGGATATTGGTACCCTAAAGCCAAGGATTTAATGGTTGAATTAAGTAAGACATTAATTCATATGACATGGATTCTATTTTAGCTCTAATTATAGGTAACCAATGGGCAACTAAGATTCCAAATTGTAGATTTTAACAAGTTTACACAAGTTACAAGTTCAGTATTTCATAATATATTCCCTTCAGACCTGTGTTCAAATACTATTTGAAATCTCTGAAATGTGTTTAGCGTTTGCTTTAGCTTGCCTAGAGTGCCAGATGGGTGGGGTTTGCAGTTTTGTGACTATTCTATTGGTTCCATCGTGAAATTATTTCAAATAGTAGACTATTTGAAGTTGAAACCAGGTCTACTTCTATAGCTGGTGAGGTAGTGGTTACTGCTGTTACCACAATTCCTAGAAGCCGACATGTTTCAAAATGTTACCACCACATTGTTGGGAAGTTGATGTGATGTAACAATGAGTTGACCTCCTAGAAAAACCCATCTGCTTGAGCTGCTCTTTGTTGAGTTCTTCTATGGGGGTGTATTCATGATGGATGAGTTGACCGTGGTCTGGCCATTGCATGCTGAAAATACCTATTATAATTGTGTCAGTCACCAGCTGAAATAGAGAACCACCTGGGAAGATGCTGTGTAATCAGTCACCACAATAGTTTGAGTACATTTACAATAATAATTTGCTAGCTAGCCAGGGTTATGACAGTTGTTTGACAATATACTGTAACAGTTGACCGTGGTCCAGGGCCAGCTTGCCCTATATGCAGACCATGCACTACGCATTGCTGACTTTAAAAAATAAGGAAAACACTGTTGAGAGTTTGAATAGTAGAATTTCTGCATATTTCTTCCATGCCTTCTTCACCCTCTATGGGACAGAAGGCCACAATCCAACATGATGACCAATATTCAGTTTATCTTAAATTGCTTGTTCAGCTGAGGCACTATACTGTACATACTGTACATGTAGCAGACATGAGTCAGGCTCATGGTCTCGTGATGAGGTAGCCCTGCCTCACCCTTGGCCTTAGAGAGAGTATCCTCTTGGTCTCACTGTCAAGGTGTCTTTCTCCTGTGGGAGACCCGGGTTCAGATCCTGCCCGTGACAGTAGCCATACTCATTTTACCTCGCTGTAAAATCAACATGCCCTTCCTGGTGTTCTCCTGCCCCCACCAACAAGTTCAAAAAGGAGAAGGGCATTATGTTTGCTCACCTTGTGGCAGGGGTTTAGAACATCACAGATCTTAAAATCACATTTACACATTCATATTGTGTGCTTGGCACAATCCTACTCGGAGTGTGTCTTCAAGGAAAGGCATAGTAAACATACAAATTAACAAAAAGAAAGCTAAACAGCACAGGACTTCTGAAAACAATAGTGATTTTGATTGCAGGATATATACTAAAGCATTCTGAATACATTGGTGAACGGTTCAATGTGTGAATTAGGGTTTGTTCTTCTAGGAGTTGTCAAGGTAGTGGTTAGAGGAGGGATGTCTGTCAAACCCATTTTGCCTTGGGAATGTCTTCATAGAGACTCCAAATTCGTTAATGGGAACATTTTACAAAAATTTAACACAATCTTAATGATTTTTGTTTAGTTTTTTTTACCTTGAAAGAAGTTGTCTGTCTTACAATTTTAGTACAAACACGATGGAGAGGCCTGTGAAGTAAATGTGTAAACATTTCCTAAGATATCTCACACACTGCAATCCAACTTCTATTGCGCCAATATCACTTGAGATAAGATCTGGATTTGACTTGAAACATTTAGGAATGTATTGCGTGCGTTATTTACTTAACAGGGCTTTTCATAGAGCTTGTACTAAAACTCTACTCGACCACAACTACATTTCAAAATTGACAACTCTTTCATTTGTGGGGGCAGGTAGCCTAGTGGTTAGAGCATTGGGCCAGTAACCGAAAGATTGCTCGATCAAATTCCCAAGCTGACAAGTTATAAATCTGTCGTTCTGCCCCATATCAAGTCAGTTAACCCACTGTTCCTAGGTCGTCATTGTAAATAAGAATTTGTTGTTATTTAGTTAAACAAAGGTCATAGAATTGTAATGAGATTTTTTACAAGGATGACCTTTTTTTGGAGGTCATTGCCTTGTGAAATACTAGATACATATCGACAGCAATCTGGGGGGGGGGGGTTTAAAATAGCAGGACTGATTATATACTGAACAAAAATATAAAGGCAACATGCAATAATTGTATTGATTGTACTGAGTTACAGGAAATCAGTCAATTGAAATAAATTAATTGAGTCCTAAATCTATGGATTTCATATGACTAGGAATACAGATATGCATCTGTTCATCATAGTTTACCTTTAAAATAAATGGGCCACGCAATTGGCCTCAAGAAATTCATTAGGCCCTTATCTATGGATTTCACATGACGACGAATACAAATATGCATCTGTTGGTCACAGATATTAAAATTGCAATTGATAAAATGCAATTGTGTTCATTGTCCATAGCATATGCCTGCCCATACCATAACCCTACCACAACCATAACCCTCTGTTCACAACGTTGACATCAGCAAACCGCCCGCCCACACGATGCCACCATACACGTGGTCTGTGGTTGTGAGACCGGTTGGACGTACTGCCAAATTCTCTAAAATGACATTGGAGGCGGCTAATGGTAGCGAAAGGAACATTCAATTTTCTGCCCACAGCTCTGGTGGACATTCCTGCAGTCAGCATGTCAATTGCACGCTCCCTCAACTTGAGACATCTGAGGCATTGTGTTGTGTGACAAAACTGTGGCCTATTCTTGTCCCCGGCACAAGGTGCACCTGTGCAATGATCATGCTATTTAATCAGCTTCTTATATGTCACCACTGCCAGGTGGTTGGATTATCTTGGCAAAGGATAGTTGCTCACTAACAGGGATGCAAACAAATTTGTGCACAACATTTGAAAGAGATAAGCATTTTGTGCGTACGGAACATTTACATTACATTTACATTTAAGTCATTTAGCAGACGCTCTTATCCAGAGCGACTTACAAATTGGTGCATTCACCTTATGACATCCAGTGGAACAGCCACTTTACAATAGTGCATCTAAATCTTTTAAGGGGGGAGAAGAATTACTTTATCCTATCCTAGGTATTCCTTAAAGAGGTGGGGTTTCAGGTGTCTCCGGAAGGTGGTGATTGACTCCGCTGTCCTGGCGTCGTGAGGGAGTTTGTTCCACCATTGGGGGGCCAGAGCAGCGAACAGTTTTGACTGGGCTGAGCGGGAACTGTACTTCCTCAGTGGTAGGGAGGCGAGCAGGCCAGAGGTGGATGAACGCAGTGCCCTTGTTTGGGTTTAGGGCCTGATCAGAGCCTGGAGGTACTGAGGTGCCGTTCCCCTCACAGCTCCGTAGGCAAGCACCATGGTCTTGTAGTGGATGCGAGCTTCAACTGGAAGCCAGTGGAGAGAGCGGAGGAGCGGGGTGACGTGAGAGAACTTGGGAAGGTTGAACACCAGACGGGCTGCGGCGTTCTGGATGAGTTGTAGGGTTTTAATGGCACAGGCAGGGAGCCCAGCCAACAGCGAGTTGCAGTAATCCAGACGGGAGATGACAAGTGCCTGGATTAGGACCTGCACCGCTTCCTGTGTGAGGCAGGGTCGTACTCTGCGGATGTTGTAGAGCATGAACCTACAGGAACGGGCCACCGCCTTGATGTTAGTTGAGAACGACAGGGTGTTGTCCAGGATCACGCCAAGGTTCTTAGCGCTCTGGGAGGAGGACACAATGGAGTTGTCAACCGTGATAGCGAGATCATGGAACGGGCAGTCCTTCCCCGGGAGGAAGAGCAGCTCCGTCTTGCCGAGGTTCAGCTTGAGGTGGTGATCCGTCATCCACACTGATATGTCTGCCAGACATGCAGAGATGCGATTCGCCACCTGGTCATCAGAAGGGGGAAAGGAGAAGATTAATTGTGTGTCGTCTGCATAGCAATGATAGGAGAGACCATGTGAGGTTATGACAGAGCCATGTGACTTGGTGTATAGCGAGAATAGGAGAGGGCCTAGAACAGAGCCCTGGGGGACACCAGTGGTGAGAGCGCGTGGTGAGGAGACAGATTCTCGCCACGCCACCTGGTAGGAGCGACCTGTCAGGTAGGACGCAATCTAAGCGTGGGCCGCGCCGGAGATGCCCAACTCGGAGAGGGTGGAGAGGAGGATCTGATGGTTCACAGTATCGAAGGCAGCCGATAGGTCTAGAAGGATGAGAGCAGAGGAGAGAGAGTTAGCTTTAGCAGTGCGGAGCGCCTCCGTGATACAGAGAAGAGCAGTCTCAGTTGAATGACTAGTCTTGAAACCTGACTGATTTGGATCAAGAAGGTCATTCTGAGAGAGATAGCGGGAGAGCTGGCCAAGGACGGCACGTTCAAGAGTTTTGGAGAGAAAAGAAAGAAGGGATACTGGTCTGTAGTTGTTGACATCGGAGGGATCGAGTGTAGGTTTTTTCAGAAGGGGTGCAACTCTCGCTCTCTTGAAGACGGAAGGGACGTAGCCAGCGGTCAAGGATGAGTTGATGAGCGAGGTGAGGTAAGGGAGAAGGTCTCCGGAAATGGTCTGGAGAAGAGAGGAGGGGATAGGGTCAAGCGGGCAGGTTGTTGGGCGGCCGGCCGTCACAAGACGCAAGATTTCATCTGGAGAGAGAGGGGAGAAAGAGGTCAGAGCACAGGGTAGGGCAGTGTGAGCAGAACCAGCGGTGTCGTTTGACTTAGCAAACGAGGATCGGATGTCGTCGACCTTCTTTTCAAAATGGTTGACGAAGTCATCTGCAGAGAGGGAGGAGGGGGGGGGGAGGATTCAGGAGGGAGGAAAAGGTGGCAAAGAGCTTCCTAGGGTTAGAGGCAGATGCTTGGAATTTAGAGTGGTAGAAAGTGGCTTTAGCAGCAGAGACAGAGGAGGAAAATGTAGAGAGGAGGGAGTGAAAGGATGCCAGGTCCGCAGGGAGGCGAGTTTTCCTCCATTTCCGCTCGGCTGCCCGGAGCCCTGTTCTGTGAGCTCGCAATGAGTCGTCGAGCCACGGAGCGGGAGGGGAGGACCGAGCCGGCCTGGAGGATAGGGGACATAGAGAGTCAAAGGATGCAGAAAGGGAGGAGAGGAGGGTTGAGGAGGCAGAATCAGGAGATAGGTTGGAGAAGGTTTGAGCAGAGGGAAGAGATGATAGGATGGAAGAGGAGAGAGTAGCGGGGGAGAGAGAGCGAAGGTTGGGACGGCGCGATACCATCCGAGTAGGGGCAGTGTGGGAAGAGTTGGATGAGAGCGAGAGGGAAAAGGATACAAGGTAGTGGTTCGGAGACTTGGAGGGGAGTTGCAATGAGGTTAGTGGAAGAACAGCATCTAGTAAAGATGAGGTCGAGCGTATTGCCTGCCTTGTGAGTAGGGGGGGGAAGGTGAGAGGGTGAGGTCAAAAGAGGAGAGGAGTGGAAAGAAGGAGGCAGAGAGGAATGAGTCAAAGGTAGACGTGGGGAGGTTAAAGTCGCCCAGAACTGTGAGAGGTGAGCCGTCCTCAGGAAAGGAGCTTATCAAGGCATCAAGCTCATTGATGAACTCTCCGAGGGGACCTGGAGGGCGATAAATTATAAGGATGTTAAGCTTGAAAGGGCTGGTAACTGTGACAGCATGAAATTCAAAGGAGGCGATAGACAGATGGGTAAGGGGAGAAAGAGAGAATGACCACTTGGGAGAGATGAGGATCCCGGTGCCACCACCCCGCTGACCAGAAGCTCTCGGGGTGTGCGAGAACACGTGGGCGGACGAAGAGAGAGCAGTAGGAGTAGCAGTGTTATCTGTGGTGATCCATGTTTCCGTCAGTGCCAAGAAGTCGAGGGACTGGAGGGAGGCATAGGCTGAGATGAACTCTGCCTTGTTGGCCGCAGATCGGCAGTTCCAGAGGCTACCGGAGACCTGGAACTCCACGTGGGTCGTGCGCGCTGGGACCACCAGATTAGGGTGGCCGCGGCCACGCGGTGTGGAGCGTTTGTATGGTCTGTGCAGAGAGGAGAGAACAGGGATAGACAGACACATAGTTGACAGGCTACAGAAGAGGCTACGCTAATGCAAGGAGATTGGAATGACAAGTGGACTACACGTCTCGAATGTTCAGAAAGTTAAGCTTACGTAGCAAGAATCTTATTGACTAAAATGATTAAAATGATACAGTACTGCTGAAGTAGGCTAGCTGGCAGTGGCTGCGTTGTTGACTTTGTAGGCTAGCTGGCAGTGGCTGCGTTGTTGACACTACACTAATCAAGTCGTTCCGTTGAGTGTAATAGTTTCTACAGTGCTGCTATTCGGGGCCAGCTGGCTAGCTAGCAGTGTTGATTACGTTACGTTGCGTTAAAAGAACGACAATAGCTGGCTAGCTAACCTAGAAAATCGCTCTAGACTACACAATTATCTTTGATACACAGACGGCTATGTAGCTAGCTATGTAGCTAGCTACGATCAAACAAATCAAACCATTGTGCTGTAATGAAATGAAATGAAAATGTGATACTACCTGTGGAGCGAAGCGGAATGCGGCCGGGTTGTTGAGTGCGGAAGTTCTATTCAGTAGACGTTGGCTAGCTGTTGGCTAGCTAGCAGTGTCTCCTACGTTAAGGACGACAAATAGCTGGCTAGCTAACCTCGGTAAATTAAGATAATCACTCTAAGACTACACGCTCTAAACTACACAATTATCTTGGATACGAGGACAGCAAAGACAACTATGTAGCTAGCTAACACTACACTAATCAAGTCGTTCAGTTGAGTGTAATAGTTTCTACAGTGCTGCTATTCGGTAGACGGTGGACGTTTGCTAGCTGGCTAGCTGCTGGGCAGATAGCAGTGTAGATAGACTACGTTAGGACGACGAAATACGAAGTTGCAATAGAAGTGCTGACTGTTTCACTTTGTTGTCCTCTTTCTTTTCCTTTTTCTTCTGTCCTTCTTTTGTCCTTATTTTGTCTTCCTTTCTTCTGTTAACATGTCTGGGGTCTTTTATTTCAGCTCATGAAAGATGGTACCAACACTTTACATGTTGCATTTATATTTTTGTTCAGTGTACTTCCATGTGCTTTTTACAGGCAGAACCGGATAGTGACATGTCCTCCCAGGTCTTCTCCTGCACCCTGTGCCCATTCTCCCACAGGAGAGAGGTGAACCTTCAGCAGCACATCAGAAAGGAACATCTAACAGAGGAGGACAGCAGGAACCTGGACTCTGGAGGAGCTGAAAACTCACTGCCGTCCAGTCAAACAATACAGAGACCCTCAATCAAGACAACCAAGAAGTACATCTGCTTTAAATGTGGAAAGGGTTTCAGAAGCCCATCGGACCTGAAACGACATAAGGGTGTTCACACCGACATGCAGCCGTTCCATTGCAACCAGTGTGATAAAAGATTCAAAGCGAAGGGTAGTCTAAAACAGCACCAACGGGTTCACTCAGGAGAAAGGCCTTATGATTGCTCACATTGTGGCAGGGGGTTTAGGACATCAGATATCTTAGTCTCATTTACGCATTCACACTGGGGAGCGACCTTATGGGTGTACAATATGTGGGAAGAGATGTATTCAACGGCAAGTACTAACAAGACACATCAGGATGCACAGTGGAGAGAAACCATACTTGTGTAGCATTTGTGGAAAGACCTTCGCTTGCTCAGGGGAACTGATGGTACACTCAAAGATCCACACAGGGGAACGACCGTATCATTGTGAACAATGTGGGAATACTTTGTCTAGCAAGTAAACTGAAAGTGCATCAACAAAGTCAATCAGGCGAACGCCCATACCCCTGTACACAGTGCCCCAAAGGCTTCTCCACCTCCACCAGACTAGTGAAACACATGCGAATTCATACCAGGGAGAAACCTTACCCATGTGTAAAGTGTGGCAAAAGATTCTCTGAAAGGGGAAACATGAGAAGACGTCAATGTATGCATGAAAAAGGTGACAAATGTATAGATAAACCAACACCAAGCTGTTGAAATGTTATTTGGAGATTTTGCTCTGTATAGTTCTCTGCTACATTTTCAGGTGATTGGGACATGTTTGTAGATCTTCTAATTTGTCATAATACCAGGCGGTGTAACTTACTTCAGAGATGATTGGCAAAATTTGTGCTCTAATTATTGTAACCATTCTGTAAAATGTTAAAGTTATGTCTGGTTATATGCAAACAGATTTGATTTTACCCTGAACAATTCTGAGTTCAATGCTACCCAGTTGGAAAACTAACAATGGGCAAAAACCCTATTATAAACCACATTTCTAATATAGCAGGGCATCTTAAACAATACCCTAAAAAAAGTGTTTACACACCTGGCACCATCTTGTACAGTGGGGAGAACAAGTATTTGATACACTGCTAATTTTGCAGGTTTTCCTACTTACAAAGCATGTAGAGGTCTGTAATTTTATCATAGGTACACTTCAACTGTGAGAGACGGAATCTAAAACAAAAATCCAGAAAATCACATTGTATGATTTTTAAGTAATTAATTTGCATTTTATTGCATGACATAAGTATTTGATACATCAGAAAAGCAGAACTTAATATTTGGTACAGAAACCTTTGTTTGCAATTACAGAGATCATACGTTTCCTGTAGTTCTTGACCAGGTTTGCACACACTGCAGCAGGGATTTTGGCCCACTCCTCCAAACAGACCTTCTCCAGATCCTTCAGGTTTCGGGGCTGTCGCTGGGCAATACGGACTTTCAGCTCCCTCCAAAGATTTTCTATTGGGTTCAGGTCTGAGACTGGATAGGCCACTCCAGGACCATAAGATGCTTCTTACAGTCCACTCCTTAGTTGCCCTGGCTGTGTGTTTCGGGTCGTCAGGCTGGAAGACCCAGCCACGACCCATCTTCAATGCTCTTACTGAGGAAAGGAGGTTGTTGGCCAAGATCTCGCGAAACATGGCCCCATCCATCCTCCCCTCAATACGGTGCAGTCGTCCTATCCCCTTTGCAGAAAAGCATCCCCAAAGAATGATGTTTCCACCTCCATGCTTCATGGTTGGGATGGTGTTCTTGGGGTTGTACTCATCCTTTTCCTTCCTCCAAACACGGCGAGTGGAGTTTAGACCAAAAAGCTCTATTTTTGTCTCATCAGACCACATGACCTTCTCCCATTCCTCCTCTGGATCATCCAGATGGTCATTGGCAAACTTCAGACGGGCCTGGACATGCGCTGGCTTGAGCGGGGGGACCTTGCGTGTGCTGCATGATTTTAATCCATGACGGTGTAGTGTGTTACTAATGGTTTTCTTTGAGACTGTGGTCCCAGCTCTCTTCAGGTCATTGACCAGGTCTTGCCGTGTAGTTCTGGGCTGATCCCTCACCTTCCTCATGATCATTGATACCCCACGAGGTGAGATCTTGCATGGAGCCCCAGACCAAGGGTGATTGACCGTCATCTTGAACTTCTTACATTTTCTAATAATTGCACCAACAGTTGTTGCCTTCTCACCAAGCTGCTTGCCTATTGTCCTGTAGCCCATCCCAGCCTTGTGCAGGTCTACAATTTTATCCCTGATGTCCTTACACAGCTCTCTGGTCTTGGCCATTGTGGAGAGGTTGGAGTCTGTTTGATTGAGTGTGTGGACAGGTGTCTTTTATACAGGTAACGAGTTCAAAAATGCTTCAGGTAGCCTTCTACAAGCTTCCCACAATAAGTTGGGTGAATTTTGTCCCATTCCTCCTGACAGAGCTGGTTTAACTGAATAAAGTGTGTAGGCCTCCTTGCTTGCACAAGCTTTTTCAGTTCTGCCCACACATTTTCTATTGGATTGAGGTCAGGGCTTTGTGATGACCACTCCAATAGCTTGACTTTGTTGTCCTTAAGCCATTTTGCCACAACTTTGGAAGTATTCTTGCGGTCATTGTCCATTTGGAAGACCCATTTGCGACCAAGCTTTAACTTCCTGACTGATGTCTGCTTCAATATATCCACATAATTTCCCTTCCTCATGATGCCATTTATTTTGTGAAGTGCACCAGTCCCTCCTGCAGCAAAGCACCACCACAACATGATTGCTGCCACCCCCGTGTTTCATGATTGGGATGGTGTTCTTCGGCTTGCAAGCATTCCCCTTTTTCCTCCAAACATAATGGTCATTCTTGCCAAACAGTTCTATTTTTGTTTCATCAGACCAGAGGACATTTCTCCAAAAAGTACAATCTTTGTCCCCATGTGCAGTTGCAAACCGTAGTCTGTCTTTTTTCTATGGCGGTTTTGGAGCAGTGGCTTCTTCCTTGCTGAGCGGCCTTTCAGGTTATGTCGATTATAAGACTCGTTTTACTGTGGAAATAGATACTTTTGTACCTGTATCCTCCAGCATCTTCACACGGTCCTTTGCTGTTGTTCTGGGATTGATTTGCACTTTTCACACCAAAGTACATTCATCTCTAGGAGACAGAACACGTCTCTTTCCTGAGTGGTATGACAGCTGCGTGGTCCCATGGTGTTTATACTTTCGTACTATTGTTTGTACAGATGAACGTGGTACCTTCGGGCGTTTGGAAATTGCTCCCAATGACGAACCAGACTTGTGGAGGTCTCAACAACAAACAATTCTGAAGTCTTGGCTGATTTCTTTTGATTTTCACATGAGGTCAAGCAAAGAGGCACTGAGTTTGAAGGTAGGCTGTGAAATACATCCAAAGGTACACCTCCAATTGACTCTCATTATGTCAATTAGCCTATCAGAAGCTTCTAAAGCCATGACACAATTTTCTGGAATTTTACAAGCTTTTTAAAGGCACAGTCAAGTTAGTGTATGTAAACTTCTGACCCACTGGAATTGTGATACAGTGAGTTATAATTGAAATAATCTGTCTGTAAACAATTGTTGGAAAAATGACTTGTGTCATGCGCAAAGTAGATATCCTAACCGACTTGCCAAAACTATAGTTTGTGAACAAGAAATTTGTGGAGTGGTTGAAAAACGAGTTTTAATGACTCCAATCTAAGTGTATGTAAACTTCCGACTTTAACTGTACATCCATATCGGGTGAACCTTTTAGACATTACAGCACGTTTTGTACATAGTACCCCCATTTAGGGGACCAAAAGTATTGGGACAAATTCACTTACACTGAGTGTATAAAACATGAAGGACCCGTTCCTAATATTGAGTTGCTCTGAACTCTGGAGGAGCTGAGAACCTACTGCCATCCAATGAAACAGTAAAGAACTCCTCAGCCAAGACGACGAAGAAGTACATCTGCAAACAGTGTTCCACCGAAGGGCACATGATAGAACGTAAACATGTTCACACAGAGGAAAAGCTGTTTCATTGTGACCAGTGTGAGAAGAAATTCAAAAATCAAAGGGTACTTTAATACTGCACCAATGTGTCCACACAGGAGAAAGACCATATCTTTGCGCACATTTTGGCAGGGGGTTTATGACATCTGGGACCTTTTAGCTTCCCATATACTTACTCATACTGGGGAGAGACCATTCACCTGTTCTATATGTGGGAGGAGATTTATCCAACAGCAATTACTAACACACCACTTCAGGATGCATACAGGAGAGAAATCATGCTTACTGTATGTAGCGTTTGTGGAAATACATTTTATTCCTCAAGGGCCTTGTTGGTACACTCATGAACACACACGGGTAAATGCCCCCACAGCTGTCAACTTTGTGGGAAGATGTTCAGAATGCCTTGGATGCTCATGTTGCAACGAAGGACTCACACAGGCGAGCTCCCATTCCCCTGCTCTAATTGTGAGAAACACTTCATCTCAAAAGCGCCCTTACATGACATGCTTATTCATACTGGAGAGAAACCTCATCCGTGTCTATGTGGGAGGCGGTTTAATTTGAGAATCCATAAATAAAACTCATAGGCCATAGTTCAGGTAGTTGTCTTGTTCGAACACAACATTTCTTCATGGATGTTCATTTTCAAACTCTGTTTGACACTCAAAGCCTTTTTTAAGTTCTTGGTTGTTTTTCATTTAAATATGGACTCAACCACAATCTTGTTTTTTTTGTAACTTTGATGTGTCCGTTGTTGAAAACTCTGGCCTGGAGAAATCAGAAGCTTCTAAAGCCATGACACAATTTTCTGGAATTTTACAAGCTTTTTAAAGGCACAGTCAAGTTAGTGTATGTAAACTTCTGACCCACTGGAATTGTGATACAGTGAGTTATAATTGAAATAATCTGTCTGTAAACAATTGTTGGAAAAATGACTTGTGTCATGCGCAAAGTAGATATCCTAACCGACTTGCCAAAACTATAGTTTGTGAACAAGAAATTTGTGGAGTGGTTGAAAAACGAGTTTTAATGACTCCAATCTAAGTGTATGTAAACTTCCGACTTTAACTGTACATCCATATCGGGTGAACCTTTTAGACATTACAGCACGTTTTGTACATAGTACCCCCATTTAGGGGACCAAAAGTATTGGGACAAATTCACTTACACTGAGTGTATAAAACATGAAGGACCCGTTCCTAATATTGAGTTGCTCTGAACTCTGGAGGAGCTGAGAACCTACTGCCATCCAATGAAACAGTAAAGAACTCCTCAGCCAAGACGACGAAGAAGTACATCTGCAAACAGTGTTCCACCGAAGGGCACATGATAGAACGTAAACATGTTCACACAGAGGAAAAGCTGTTTCATTGTGACCAGTGTGAGAAGAAATTCAAAAATCAAAGGGTACTTTAATACTGCACCAATGTGTCCACACAGGAGAAAGACCATATCTTTGCGCACATTTTGGCAGGGGGTTTATGACATCTGGGACCTTTTAGCTTCCCATATACTTACTCATACTGGGGAGAGACCATTCACCTGTTCTATATGTGGGAGGAGATTTATCCAACAGCAATTACTAACACACCACTTCAGGATGCATACAGGAGAGAAATCATGCTTACTGTATGTAGCGTTTGTGGAAATACATTTTATTCCTCAAGGGCCTTGTTGGTACACTCATGAACACACACGGGTAAATGCCCCCACAGCTGTCAACTTTGTGGGAAGATGTTCAGAATGCCTTGGATGCTCATGTTGCAACGAAGGACTCACACAGGCGAGCTCCCATTCCCCTGCTCTAATTGTGAGAAACACTTCATCTCAAAAGCGCCCTTACATGACATGCTTATTCATACTGGAGAGAAACCTCATCCGTGTCTATGTGGGAGGCGGTTTAATTTGAGGATCCATAAATAAAACTCATAGGCCATAGTTCAGGTAGTTGTCTTGTTCGAACACAACATTTCTTCATGGATGTTCATTTTCAAACTCTGTTTGACACTCAAAGCCTTTTTTAAGTTCTTGGTTGTTTTTCATTTAAATATGGACTCAACCACAATCTTGTTTTTTTTGTAACTTTGATGTGTCCGTTGTTGAAAACTCTGGCCTGGAGAAATGGTCCACACAATCCAGGATCCTTGGGATGTCCCAAATCTGACATTAACCATTTTAAATTTAAAATTCAATGGGGTAAGGTAAGGGTTAAGGTTAGGGTTATGTAGGGGGTAGGGATGTCCCAAGTATCCCAGATAGCACTTACCCTGGAAAAATGTGTATGTGAAGGCAGATATATAGTATGAATGAGTCTTTATTTTAACTTTCATTGTTAGACATTTGAACATTATAGATAGCGTAGTGCCACTGGATAGTTGTATCAATATGCTTGTGTACACTTCCAGGGATACTCACACGCTCTTCCTAAAGGTGTGCATACACGTGAAATAGCGACCTCCCTTTCTTTCTATTCTGTTTAGAGACCGTTTGCGCAGTTTTGTGAAGGGAGTAGTACACAGCGTTGTTTGAGATCTTCAGTTTCTTGGCATTTTCTCACATGGAATAGCCTTCATTTCTCAGAACAAGAATAGACTGACAAGTTTCAAAAGACATTTATTTGTTTCTGGCCATTTTGAGCCTGATACTCCAGATACTCAACCAGTTTAAAGAATAACAGTTTTATTGCTTCTTTAATCAGAACAACCGTTTTCAGCTGTGCTAACATAATTGCAAAAGGGTTTTCTAATGATCAATTAGCCTTTTAAAATGATAAACTTGGATTAGCTAACACAACATGAGAGAGTAATAGGATACGGCATGTGTCAAAATGATTGATTGGTGACAGGTGTCAAAAAAATGATTGATTGTTGACCTTATGACCTGCTGACATGTACTGAATATGTGCCCCCGCCCCGCCCCCTGTTCGTGTGGTCATGTGTTAGAGGGTGTGTGTTATTTTGTGGCCCATGCCCCCCTCCACCCCCCCAGTTTTATTTCCCTTACGGTTGTTATCTATGAAGCAGGAATGTCCTGGGTTATGGATCTGGGGCCTCAGCATTATAAATGTCCAGAACAAGCCATCTTTAAGACCTGAATATGTGTGTGTGTGTGTGTGTGTGTGTGTGTGTGTGTGTGTGTGTGTGTGTGTGTGTGTGTGTGTGTGTGTGTGTGTGTGTGTGTGTGTGTGTTAGAAACAAGTGTGTGTGTGTGTGTGTGTGTGTGTGTGTGTGTGTGTGTGTGTGTGTGTGTGTGTGTGTGTGTGTGTGTGTGTGTGTGTGTGTGTGTGTGTGTGTGTGTGTGTGTGTTAGAAACAAGGTCCCTTGGCATTGTGTCCATTTCAGGCTTTAAACAACAATTAAACAGCCATCTAAATAATGTTTCTCAGCCTAGTTTCCTATTTAGTTCTCTTTATATGTACAGACACAGAGCTTCCAGAGGGCTCCAGCCTAAGGATTTTCAGGGCATGTACACCTGGGGAGATTAGAACCCCAAAGAAAAGATCCTAAAGGTATTTTCAGATTCAGGTTTATCATGACAGCCGCTTTATGAAAGGCCTTTACTTATGGCTAAACAGCTTCTACACAGTTTATTAATTAATGCTGTGGGATGAAATTAGGTGTTTCTAGGAGGTCTTAAACAGATCTACAGTGAAACAAACATGTACACTTTCCACACATATTTATTGACTTTTAAAAAGACCACAGTAACATGACAGAATTTGTGCAAAGATAACGAAATCGGCTAGGGGATATTAGATGTACAACAGTAGTATTCTGTAACAAGCAATACGTGTTAAACATGAGGCACATGCAATCATGACAGCCTCTTTATGAAAGGCCTTTAATTAGGTGTTTCTAGGAGGGCTTAAACAAATATACAGTGAAACAAACATGTACACTTTACACACATTTTTATTGACTTTTATGTCACAATATGTATACAATATATCGGTTTATTAGACCTACCAACATAGAACACAATAGTGTATATCATGGGGAACTCCCGTTTTCATGGTTAATTGATAGGTGTTCAATTCTGTGGACTGAGAATCCAAAATACTTTGCACAACATATACATTAACCATGAAAACGGGAGTTCCCCATGATATACACTATTGTGTTCTATGTTGGTAGGTCTAATAAACCGATATATTGTATACATTGATAATATTATTTTGTCAGAAATTCAAGCCGTTGATACAGTTGTGTCCTCTATCGCCCGCCCTGCTGCTCGTGCTCTATCTGAACTACATTATGCAAATTATTCTAATGATTGAAGTGTATCAAGCTATTAAGCTGACTTAAAAACATATTTATGATTTAGTTAATTCAGAAGCTGAATATAAAAAGTATGGCTTCTTACATAGAAATGGGTCAGGCCTCTTGCTCAATAGCACAAAGCAGATCATTCAATCTAGGTTCTTACTGGTTCTAGACTATGTTGAAATAATCTAAATGAATGCAGCGACCCCTTCATTAAAAACTATTGATGCATTTGACCATAGAGGTAAATCAGCTCTTTGCTCCCCCCTTACATGGGTAATAATCTCCAAGCTGCTCTAAACGTTGATGTTTTTGGTGTCTCTGGGTTCATCTCTAGACTGGTGAATGAGGCCTGTTACAACTTTCTTACAAAATCTTTAAAGGTAGTTTGTGAAACCATTCAGTCATGGCTGTATGTAAAACATATTTAACACGTATTGCAGGTTACAGAAGCCTCTTGTTGTACTATGAATCCCCACTCATCCCTGTTATATATTGATGTGTTGGCTCTCTATGTACGTACATGTTTATAATACACATAGTGGGAATATTGTTTGCCATAAAGTTAATAACACCTAAACCTAAATATGAAATTACCTTTAGGATCTCTTACCACCCTATTACTTTGTGGTTCTAATCTCCCTCTTTTGCCCCAGTGACCAAATCTCTAACATTCCTGATCCTTCCCATATATTTTAACCCTAAACCGCTCACAATAACTATTGTCGATTGTTAGTCTCAGTGACCTTACTGACAATATCCCCGTTTAAAACAGCTCAAAATACATTGTTGGCTACAGTTTTCATGTCTTTCATTATGCAGACATTTGTTTTATTAGACTATATTTCTCATTAGGTATACGGTTGTCATCTTTGCTCCACCCTTACATGGCTAATAATCTCCAAGCTGCTCTAAACGTTGATGTTTTTGGTGTCTCTGGGTTCCTCTCTAGACTGGTGAATGAGGCCTGTTACACCTTTCTTACAAAACCTTTAAAGGTCGTTTGTGAAACCATTCAGTCGTGGATGTATGTAAAACATATTTAACACGTATTGCAGGTTACCGAAGCCTCCTGTTGTACTATGAATCCCCACTCATCCCTGTTAGATCTTGATGTGTTGGCTCTCTATGTATGTACACGTTTATAATCCACATAGTGGGAATATTGTTTTCCATAAAGTTAATAACCCCTAAACCGAAATATGAAATTACCTTTAGGATCTCTTACCACCCTATTACTTTGTGGTTCTAATCTCCCTCTTTCAAAATCGCCCCAGTGACCAAATCTCTAACATTCCTGATCCTTCCCATATAGTTTAACCCTAAACCGCCCACAATAACTATTGTCTATTGTTAGTCTGTAACCTTACTGACAGTATCCCCGTTTAAAACAGCTCAAAATACATTGTTGGCTACAGTTTTCATGTCTTTCATTATGCAGACATTTGTTTTATTAGACTATATTTCTCATTAGGAATACGGTTGTCATCCCCCTTGGAGGCTTGGTGCATGTACAAAGAAAAAGTACCAAATTCAACCATGGGTGGCTGTTAACTAAAATAATGGCAATGCGTGTAGTCGTTTTAAGGTTTTCATTGTTTTCTTGTCAGAGTTTTATGGTTTTGCATATGACTGTGCATTATATGCTGTCGTAATAGGGTTGAGGATCAGATCATGCTGTCACGATCTTCAGGGGTAATAAGAAGCGGACCAAAGCGCTGCGTGGTGTGAATGCATCGTTTTAATGGATGACGCAAACACAAAGTAAAGTGAACAAGCCACTAAATGACCAACTACCGTGACGCTATATACCAAATGTGCTGACACAAGCACCTATAACATAGACAATCACCCAACAATGACAACAAAGGCTACCTAAATATGGTTCCCAATCAGAGACAACGACTAACACAGGCCTCTGATTGAAAACCATATCAGGCCAGACACAGAAAAAGAAAAACTATACATACAGCATAGAATGCCCACTCAGATCACCCCCATACCCAACAAAACCTATAAACATACATAGCAAACTATGGTCCGGGCGTGACACAAACCTATTTGGAATTCTTGATCAATCAAAATGTACCTGTTTTCCGTATAGAATGACTTGTATACATATTATATTACAACTTTTTTTGTGTTTTGGCTTAGTGGTTGTTTCTTTACTAACTAGGAAAACTCAACAGTGTGTAAGTCTGAGAAACATTATTGAGCTGGTTGGTTTATTGTTGTTGAAAGCTTGACATGTACACACATTGAGAAGTGATTTTGCAGCAACAGTTTTAAAGTGGGTAATCGTATCATATATATATATATATATATCCTTGCATGTTTGAATTAGAGCTCCTTTAAAGTGTTTTAGATTATGATAATAATGTTATATTATTTTTATAATAATACATATCTGCAAACCAAATGTATTTCTGAAAACCCCTTTTTGCATCTTCAATAGTTGTAGATGTTCCAACGTTCGTAGACCTTTCATACAAAAAGACCTAATACTGTCTGTTTCATCGGTTCCTCCGATGTCGAGTCCCTAATGCATCCAAGTCACCGGTTGTGTCAGTATTTCATCGGTTCCTCCGATGTCGTTCAGAGTCCCTAATGCATCCAAGTCACCCGTTGTGTCCGTTGTCCATCATACCTAAAAAAATAATAATTAAAAAAATAAAAATAAAACGTTGTCCCCCCCTGTTTAAAACACAAATAACTCGGGTACAGTCGCTTCCCAATCACCTATGTCCAGTAGCCTTCAGAAATATCTATTAGGCGGGATTCACTTATTCACATCTCTTTTTTAATCTGTCCTGGCAGCTAAATATTCGGGGCTGTGGGTTTGCGCTAAAGCTGTGGTAACATAGTGTTAAAGTATATGCTCCACGTTCTGTTCCTAACTATCGAAAGTCCGGAATGAGTTTCGGGAGATATACAAGGTGTTGCATACAGGATATTTGGTTTAGAGAACACAGGCTGTGAATTCAAACAACAGGAGGGGATGTCGTTACATTCTGTCTGCAAACGGGGTGTGGGGGGGCCGCAGATTAGAGATATCTATGTTTAACCCCGGCTGGTCGGCTGATATCTCGATGCCTTATGCATGATAGTGCACACCTTGGTTTCAAACGATTCTCTACAGATAGAATGGGGCTACATGCTTGGGGCCCTGTTGAACACACACCCACACCCTTTGTTTTTGAAACAAACACACACACACTCCTGCTGCTCCGTCACACGCACACTCACGCACGCACCCGGATTTTCTGTCTTTTTTTCTTCGTGACAGACCGGGTTGATGGCTGGAAAGGACATTTTCCCTTCGTTAAAGGGTGAGATACTGTTTTAAAACCATTGATTTAAGACCAAAATATATAGTACTAACTTTTTAAAGACATGTTCGAATTAATTACCAAATTGTACTACTATTTAAACATGCATCATTAGTGTTTTTATGTAAAAACATTGGAGACCTACAGTTGTACATTATTACAAACTTTATAACATACCATTGTAGGAAAGACTATAAATTGCTTCTGAGAATCTACGTCTAACAGTCGCTTCCCAACCCCCTATGTCCAGTAGCCTTAAGAAATATCTATTAGGAGGGATTCACTTATTCACATCTCTTTTTTTAATATGTCCTGGCAGCTAAATATTCGGGGCTGTGGGTTTGCGCTAAAGCTGTGGTAACTGTATTAAAGTATATGCTCCACGTTCTGTCCCTAACTAGGGGGGTGTTTCGAGACATTTTTTGTTTTATAATGGTTACATGTTCATTACACACCTATGCATTCTATATTATTAAGTAGGCTGTTGGTCTTTTGAGGTCCGTTACGTCAATTTGCCTTTATACATCTCATTGACCTACTGTCAACTCCCTCAGTTGTAAACATCTACAATAATCATTAGACGTACGCGTCAGAGTTATCATACCCCTTGTCGGGGTTTGTACAGAGTTGGTTAAATCCGCTCTTTTGCTCCCCACTTACATGGCTAATAATCTCCAAGCTGCTCTAAGCGGTGTTGTTTGAGTGAATATTGTTTTACATAAAGTTAATAACCCCCCTAAACCGATATATGAAATTACCTCTGCCCCTATCTATAAAGCGTGAGATACATTTTTAAAACCAGTGATTTAATTCAAAAGATTTAGTACCTACATTTTAACACATTCCAAAATGTTTACTATTTCTTAAAGATAAAGGGTCCTGTTAGCCCCGACCTGTAACTGACAGTTAGACTTACAGGTTATGTCGTTGTCTTTTGTTTGAATTGTTTATGTGTCCGCTGTGCGGGGGAAATGATAATACAAGCGGAACTATGTAGCTAATACTGTTGTAACGGGGATCCTTATTGTAGCAACACACGTTTGGAGGTAAGGCAATCCTGCGCTGCGTTAACTAAGTTTTCATGTCATCGGGTGTAGTTCATAAAGGTTGAAGAGTGTATGTTAGGATGAAGTGTGAATTCATGCCAGGAATAATAAGTGTGAAGTTTGATTTCCTCCCTTCTGTAATAAGCAGCCAATGAGGTATTTTTTTCCTTTATTCATGTGTTTAATCTGAACCCTTTATAACACCGGTTAAACTGTTATGTATGTAAGCACTTCAGAGTTATACCAAGCTAATAAGTCACTCGTAAGATAAGGTTGTAAGAGTGTGCTTAACTGTATTTTTCATTTACTTTATAGTTCTCACGGAAGGGGATAATTCTCACTGAAACTACAGAATAAAGCCGCCAGTTAAAATCAAGGAACGGTTGTGCTCGTGGTTACTGAAGGGAGCGACACGACCATTATCCGTTTCGAATTCACCAACTCAAAGACGCTTGCCCGCTCCATCATAACTCGGTAAGTTTTCCCTCCCTGTGTAGATCAAACGTCCTGCCTGTAAATTCTGGGTATGCCCACATCATCAATGAATAAGATGTGTAGAAAACTGATTAGCCATAGTTAAAGGCCTTTCATAAAGCAGCTGTCATGATTGCATGTTACAGAATACTACTGTTGTACATCTAATATCCCCTAGCAGATTTCGTTGCCTTTGCACAAATTCTGTCATGTTACTGTGGTCTTTTTAAAAGTCAATAAATATGTGTGTAGCGTGTACATGTTTGTTTCACTGTAGATCTGTTTAAGACCTCCTAGAAACACCTAATTTCATCCCCCGGCATTAATTAATAAGCTGTGTAGAAGCTGTTTAGCCATAATTAAAGGCCTTTCATAAAGCAGCTGTCATGATTGCACGTGCCTCATGTTTAACACGTATTGCTTGTTACAGAATACTACTGTTGTACATCTAATATCCCCTAGCAGATTTCGTTGCCTTTGCACAAATTCTGTCATGTTACTGTGGTCTTTTTAAAAGTCAATAAATATGTGGGGAAAGTGTACATGTTTGTTTCACTGTATATTTGTTTAAGCCCTCCTAGAAACACCTAATTAAAGGCCTTTCATAAAGAGGCTGTCATGATTGCATGTGCCTCATGTTTAACACGTATTGCTTGTTACAGAATACTACTGTTGTACATCTAATATCCCCTAGCAGATTTCGTTGCCTTTGCACAAATTCTGTCATGTTACTGTGGTCTTTTTAAAAGTCAATAAATATGTGTGGAAAGTGTACATGTTTGTTTCACTGTAGATCTGTTTAAGACCTCCTAGAAACACCTAATTTCATCACACAGCATTAATTAATAAACTGTGTAGAAGCTGTTTAGCCATAAGTAAAGGCCTTTCATAAAGCGGCTGTCATGATAAACCTGAATCTGAAAATACCTTTAGGATCTTTTCTTTGGGGTTCTAATCTCCCCAGGTGTACATGCCCTGAAAATCCTTAGGCTGGAGCCCTCTGGAAGCTCTGTGTCTGTACATATAAAGAGAACTAAATAGGAAACTAGGCTGAGAAACATTATTTAGATGGCTGTTTAATTGTTGTTTAAAGCCTGAAATGGACACAATGCCAAGGGACCTTGTTTCTAACACACACACACACACACACACACACACACACACACACACACACACACACACACACACACACACACACACACACACACACACACACACACACACACACACACACACACACACCTTGTTTCTAACACACACACACACACACAGACACACACATTCCTTGTTTCTAACACACACACACACACACACACACACACACACACACACACACACACACACACACACACACACACACACACACACACACACACACACACACACACACACACACACACATATTCAGGTCTTAAAGATGGCTTGTTCTGGACATTTATAATGCTGAGGCCCCAGATCCATAACCCAGGACATTCCTGCTTCATAGATAACAACCGTAAGGGAAATAAAACTGGGGGGTGGAGGGGGGCATGGGCCACAAAATAACACACACCCTCTAACACATGACCACACGAACAGGGGGGCGGGGCGGGGGCACATATTCAGTACATGTCAGCAGGTCATAAGGTCAGCAATCAATCATTTTTTTGACACCTGTCACCAATCAATCATTTTGACACATGCCGTATCCTATTACTCTCTAACATGCCATTGGAACACAAGAGTGATGATTGCTGATAATGGGCCTATGTAGATATTCCATAAAAATCTGCCGTTTCCAGCTACAATAGTCATTTACCCACTTTAACAATGTCAACACTGTATTTCTGATAAATTTGATGTTATTTTAATGGTCCAAATTAATGGCTTTTCTTTCAAGAACAAGGATATTTCTATGTGACCCCAAACTTTTGAATGGTAGTGTGTGTGTATATATATATATATATATATATATATATATATATATATATATATATATATATATATACAGTACCAGTCAAAAGTTTGGACACACCTGCTCATTCCAGGGTTTTCTTTATTTTTCAAATGTTCTACATTGTAGAATAATAGTGAAGGCATCAAAACAATGAAGTAACAGATATGGAATCATGTAGTAACCAAAAAGGTGTTAAACAAATGAAAATGTGTTATATTTGAGATTCTTCAAAGTAGCCACCCTTTGCCTTGATGACAGTTTTGCATACTCTTGGCATTCTCTCAACCAGCTTCATGAGGTAGTCACTTGGAATGCATTTCAATTAACAGGTGTGCCTTGTTAAAAGTTAATTTGTGGAATTTCTTTCTTTCTTAATGTGTTTGAGCCAGTCAGTTGTTGTAACACGGTAGTGCTGGTATACAGAACATACACCTATTTGGTAAAAGACCAAGTCAATATTATGGCAAGAACAGCTCAAATAAGCAAAGAGAAATGACAGTCCATCATTACGCAGAGTAGGTGAACGGATGATCTCCGCATGTGTGGTTCCCACCATGAATCATGGAGGAGGAGGTGTGGTGATGCTTTGCTGGTGACAGTCTGTGATTTATTGAGAATTGAAGGCACACTTAACCAGCATGGCTACCACAACATTCTGCAGTGTTACGCCATCCCATCTGGTTGGCGCTTAGTGGGACTATTATTTGTTTTTCAACAGGACAATGACCCAAACCCACCTCCAGGCTGTGTAAAGGCTATTAGAATAAGAAGGAGAGTGATTGAATGTTGCATCAGATGACCTTGCCTCCACAATCACCCGACCTCAACCCAATTGAGATGGTTTGGGATGAGTTGGACCGCAGAGTGTAGGAAAAGCAGCCAACAAGTGTTCAGAATATGTGGGAACTCCTTCAAGACGGTTGGAAAAGCATTCCAGGTGAAGCTGGTTGAGCGAATGCCAAGAGTGTGCAAAGCTGTCAAGGCAAAGGGTGGCTACTTTGAAGAATCAAAATTCTTAAATATATTTTGATATATTTGTTTAACACTTTTTTGTTTACGACATGATTCCATATGTGTTATTTCATAGTTTTGATGTCTTCACTATTATTCTACAATGTAGAAAATAGTCCAAATTAAGAAAAACCCTTGAATGAGTAGGTGTGTCCAAACTTTTGACTGGGACTGTATATATTTTTATTTTATTTCAATTTTGTAGTAAAGCATAATTAATTTATATTATAGTCCAGTTCTGTTCGTTAATGGAACATATTGCATGCCAACCGCTGTTAAATTATGTTGATACCGGAAGTGAACGTTTTTGGCCTAAAACGTCATATATAAACGACGACCGTGAATGTTCGGTTATTTTGCTTCTCATCTAGCTAGCTGGATAGCTAACCAGCTTGTGAATTTTGGGAAAATGGCTGAATCGTTTGAAGAACGTCTCGTAAAAGCTGTCAAAGAGCATACACACTTGTATGATACTTCAATGCGTTTACATTTCGACAAAGAGGCTCTCGAACACAGTTGGCGCGAAATTGCTACATATTTAAACTCCGATCCAGATACTTGCAGGAAGAAATGGAGACTTGCAAGGGACCGTCATGTGAGAGCACTGAAAAAGTCTAAGGACATGCCAGAGGGTGTACCGAGGCCTGGAAGCCTGAGTTGGCTCACCATTTTTATAAAACATCGGCAAACCAACCCAAACTTTCCCGAGGTAGCTAGTTAGCGAAGATACAGAAAATGTGTGGTTACAGTCACTTACCTAGTTGCCAGACCTGTGTTATTCACAGCCAGCTAGATACTGCTAGCATGACTAGTTATGTGTGTAATACCATAGACTTATAGACCGGTAATTATCGGTATTATCAAAGAAGATTATCTAATAGTTCGACTGAATAAACCACTATTTTTGCCACTGGGTTCGCAGTTCAAATAAGTGCAATATCACCACCAGCACCAGAGGACGCACATACATCAATACGAGATAGCGGAGATTAATGTAACATTTTATTTTTCAAAAATGAAAACACCGAGTCAACTAATTTAGTCATAAAATGAGAACGTACTGTTTTATTGTTTGCAACATGCTAGCCTTACTGTTAATATTTTAAAGATGTGCAATAACTACCTCTTGTTTTTGTTGGTTTCCATAGATCTCAGCAGACAGAGTTGAGAGTCCTAATGACAACCTGGATCAGACTCCCTTGTTTTCAGACCAGGCAGGTAAGCCAATATTAGAGGTGTGTAGTTGGCTACAGACACGATCCTTATATTTCCATACTGGCTCCTTTTTTATTTTACTGTAGGTCCACTGTTCCCTTTATCATCTTTCCGTCTCCTGGTTCCACCTCTACGACTGATGTCAGCTTTCATGTGGCAAGTGGCTCAAGAGCGTAATGTGATGCACTATGGGAAGCTGGAGGAGTTTGTGACTTTGGTGACAGAGATGGTTCCAGAGCTGCTGAGCTCCAGGCAGAGGACCCAACTCATCCTGGGTCTGAGAGCAAGGGTGAGAAGTAGGAAGGTGGAGAAGGTGTGGATGCATGGATGTTCAGAAAGGATCTTTAGTCCAATGACTATTATTCTCATAAAATCTACTTTCAGATGGTTTTAGAGTTGTTTCGTAATGAAAACCCACCGGACCCCCAGACCATCCAACTTAATTTGGACAGAATCAAAACTTCTTCAGTACATGCTGTGCACAAGGATGTATGTAACTTTCAGTGTCTAAAGTAGTCTGGATGCTATTGAATAGAGGGAGCTTATATTGTCTTTCTTTTGAAGCTGATTGTATTATTCATTTTACATGCCCAGTCACAGAGTAGAAATGAGTTGGAGTCTTCAGAGTCTAACTTCGTGGAGCTGGTCAAAACCCTGCTAGAAGACCCTTCTGAGAAGAAGCACTTCTTCCAGGTGGGAAATATCCTAATGAATCATAGTTGTCACTTTCAGATTCAATAGGACAGCATGTTCCAGCAATGTAAAACTCAGTAGTGAAATGTTGCTTGTTTTACTGTAACTGATGAAAGGCCATACAAAATGAATAATCCAGCAAGGTGTTGGTTTCAACAACGCTTGTTTTATTTTTCTCTCTCAGGTGGTGTTCCCAATACGTTATGGCCCTCGGTATGACACAGCACTGCAGATACTGATGTGGGAGTTTCTCTCCCGACTGGAGGAGCTGCTGCCTGTACCAGACCTCACAGAGGTACAGGCTCCATATCTTAATAGCATGAAATCTTTAGATGGTCAGGCTTGTCATGTTATTTCTTCAATATCACATGCTTAGGGGTGTCACTGTTTTCGTAATGGCACTATATAAGATCCAGTCTTTGGGAACAGAGTTTCTTGTTCATGACTGTCCTTTTTGTCAACTAAAGTTGAATCCTATATGATTAATGTAGAGACACAGGAGAGGAGTGCTTCTTTGATTGAAGACCATGGTGCTTGCCTACGAAGCGGCAAAGGGAGCTGCACCTCCTTACCTTCAGGCTATGCTGAAACCCTACACCCTAACCCAAGCACTCTGTTCTGCCACCTCTGGTCTCTTGGCCCCTCGCACCCCTACGGGTGGGCAGCTCCTCTGTCCTGGCATCCCAACTAACCCCCCCCCACTAACTGTATGTCACTCCGGATAAGAACGTCTGCTAAATGACTGAAATATACCATCCATGAGGTGCTCTATGATTATGAAATGAAATATTATAGAACAAAAATAAGTTAATGTTGGATAGTAAACAATGCTGTAAAAGCCTTTGTGAAAACAAACTTCCAGAAGTAATCAAGCCACTCTCATGTAGTGGAAACATGTAAAAGCCTTTGTTTTACGGCTTATGCATGGCAAGGACAAAAACAGCCACCGAATATGAATGTTCTGTGAGAGACAGCTGCAGAAACCTTTCTAATGTTCCTTTTCATCCTTTCAGACAGCATCTTGTCTCAGCCTTGCCCCCTCTGACCTGGAGGAGTTCTGGCATTCTGTCTCTGACCCCGACCACCTGAAGACACTGCTGCAGCATCATAGACATCTGGGTCACTTGAGCAAAAGTGAGTCTTATGAAGAGGATGTTAGCCATGTGCTCTTCTGTAAATTAGTGGAGTTGCATTTTTCCGTTTCCTTTCCTGAGATAAATTCTCTCTCCCTTCAGATGAATTCTCCAACCAGGTCGCAGACAACATCTTATCCACATTGTCAATTCCTCAAATTCATGGCCTGAAGTCAAGCCTTGATGGACATGAAGGCATGAAAGGGAGCACAGAGGGGTGGAAGATCAACAGAGAGGAAGGAGAGTTGCATTTTGAAAAGAACTTGGATGATGATGGAAGTGAGAGAAATGAAGACACTGAGAGGGGATTGAAGGATGAGGATGACGCAAAGTGGACCTCCCCTCTGAGTGAACCAGAGGACTCGGATGGTAAGGAGATTCAGAATGATAGTCCATTTCCACCATGTATTTTTAAGTGATTTGTAAAAGCCTGACTTGTTACATTACCTAGAGATAAAAATCAGGAATTGCTTCACACCACTGTCAAATGTTATACTTATGAATTAGAGGTTGATATCAGTTCCTACTTATAAAACCATCAAATATAGAGGCGCTGTGTATATTGTTCTGGAGAAGGACGTTTTCGTGTTTTTGAGAGCACTACACTGAAGGCTGTTTCCAACAATGGCTGCCACTGCTAACGGAACCATTCATTTCAATGGGATGTTGGTTGGCGAGCAACGTTAACTGGAAGATGCTGAAACTTGCTAAATAATAAGCTAATGTACTTTTAAAAATGTCTGTCTGAGAAATCCTCTCCTAGACCTGCACTGTCAGAAACCTCTCCTTCAGAGATCCACTCCGGGGTGAATTTTCCCCTAAGTACAGAGCTAGGATCAGCTTCCCTACCCCCAATCCTAACCTAAACCACTAGTGGAGGAAAACCCAAAACCGACCGAAGATCAGCATCTAGGGACATCTTCCCCTAAATCAGGTACATTCAGCATGACGGCAGCGTGCCAGCTCATTTACAGCTGGCAGAAATGTGATTGCATTTGCTGCATCACAATACATGCTGTTCTGGTCCAAGATCTTGGACCCGCCACTCTGGTAGGTCCAGGATTCATTTGTGTCAGGCTTTGTTTTGTTCGCATTATGTTTTGTAACGCGGATCATGGTACCAAGCACTCCAGGATCTGGGTCATAGAATGTAATGTAAAAGTGTCTGAATTGTTCTGTCTGCTTTCTGCCTACAGAACCGGCTAGTGACATGCCCTCCCAGGTCTTCTCCTGCCCCCAGTGCCCATTCTCCCACAGGGAAATGGTGGACCTTCATCAGCACATCAGGAAGGAACATCTAACAGAGGAGGACAGCAGGAGCCTGGACTCTGGAGGAGCTGAGAACTCACTGCCATCCAGTCAAACAGCCAAGAGCTCCTCAGCCAAGAGCTCCTCAGCCAAGAGCTCCTCAGCCAAGAGCTCCTCAGCCAAGAGAATTAATAAGAACACCTGCAAACAGTGTGGGAAGGGTTTCAGATGCACAACTGACCTGAAACGACACCAAAGTGTTCACACCAATGTGCAGCCGTTCCGGTGCAACCAGTGTGAGAAGAGATTCAAATCGGAGAGATATCTACAACTGCACAAGAAAAGTCACGACGTAGAACCGATGCACAGGCCTATTTGCCAGCACTGTGGCAAGAGTTACACTAGTGCAGCTGTCCTCAAAATACACATACGTACCCACACCGGTGAGCGGCCTTACTCCTGCTCAGTCTGTGGGAAGAAGTTCAATCAAAAGCACACATTAGTTAGACACCTCCGGATGCACAAAGGAGAGAGACCATACCTGTGTAGCGTATGCGGGAAGGCTTTCTTTGTTTCCGGGGAACTCTTAGTGCACATGCGTTTTCACACAGGGGAACGGCCTTACCGCTGTAAACCGTGTGGAAAGGCTTTCAGCACGTCATGCGCTCTCACGTCGCATAAGCGATGGCACTCAAACGAGCGCCCATTCACCTGCTCCCTGTGTTCAAAGGGCTTTGCGGAAACTGGTGGCCTTAAAAGACACATGTTTATTCATACTGAGGAGAAGCCCCATTACTGCCACACGTGTGGGAAAGGATTTAGTCAGTTGAGCAACATGAGAATACATTTGAAAACTCATAAAAAATAATGTCATTGGCTCTTTGTCAGACTAATGGAATTTTTAACTAGTGTAATGTTTATTTCTCCTTGAGCTCAAAGCCAAAAGTAAGGAAAAAATGAAATTGTATTATAGGTAATGTACATCGTCCTGACAAAGTATCCATTCTGTTATTTTCCCCTTGGTAATGTGATCTGTTAAGGAACTTTGGGCACAGACTTCACAATGACACTGAGGTTTTACTTAGTGCACTGCCAACTGCACTGTACTCTGTGAGCACAGTAGGGTTAACATGGTGTAAGGATCACACGTAGTTCGTGTTGGCCGTTCTGTACCTGAAGTAATGAGAAGTTTTGACTGCAACTATCAAGTTGTCTTTTTAATAATCATTCATGTGTTTTGGGGCAAGCTCCTGATATATGTTGGAACAGAGTCCTCCCTTTTCTCCTGCATAGTCACCTGTTCACGTGTCCTTGTCTGAGACATTTTTATTTTCAGTCAGGCACCTGATTCCCTTCTGGTTCGTGCTGGGATGAAGTGCAATTAGGTACACTTTGTTTCCATTGTAATCCTTCTGGTGGTCCTTCTGTAGCTCAGTTGGTAGAGCATGGCGCTTGTAACGCCAGGGTAGTGGGTTCGACTCCCGGGACCACCCATACGTAGAATGTATGCACACATTACTGTAAGTCGCTTTGGATAAAAGCGTCTGCTAAATGGCATATATTATATATATATTATTATAATCAGACCTGGGTTCAAATACTATTTCAAACATCTCAACATTCACCTACAGTGGGGGGGTATTTAGTCAGCCACCAATTGTGCAAGTTCTCCCACTTAAAAAGATTAGAGAGGCCTGTAATTTTCATCATAGGTACACTTCAACTATGACAGACAAAATGAGAGAGGAAAAAATCCAGAAAATCACATTGTATGTTTTTTTTTAAATTAATTTATTTGCAAATTATGGTGGAAAATAAGTATTTGGTCACCTACAAACAAGCAAGATTTCTGGCTCTCACAGACCTGTAACTTCTTCTTTAAGAGGCTCCTCTGTCCTCCACTCGTTACCTGTATTAATGGCATCTGTTTGAACTTGTTATCAGTATAAAAGACACCTGTCCACAACCTCAAACAGTCACACTCCAAACTCCACTATGGCCAAGACCAAAGAGCTGTCAAAGGACACCAGAAACAAAATTGTAGACCTGCACCAGGCTGGGAAGACTGAATCTGCAATAGGTAAGCAGCTTGGTTTGTAGAAATCAACTGTGGGAGCAATTATTAGGAAATGGAAGATATACAAGACCACTGATAATCTCCCTCGATCTGGGGCTCCACGCAAGATCTCACCCCGTGGGGTCAAAATTATCACAAGAACGGTGAGCAAAAATCCCAGAACCACATGGGGGGACCTAGTGAATGACCTGCAGAGAGCTGGGACCAAAGTAACAAAGCCTACCATCAGTAACACACTACGCCGCCAGGGACTCAAATCCTGCCGTGCCAGACGTGTCCCCCTGCTTAAGCCAGTACATGTCCAGGCCCGTCTGAAGTTTGCTAGAGAGCATTTGGATGATCCAGAAGAAGATTGGGAGAATGTCATATGGTCAGATGAAACCAAAATATAACTTTTTGGTTAAAACTTGACTTGTTGTGTTTGGAGGACAAAGAATGCTGAGTTGCATCCAAAGAACACCATACCTACTGTGAAGCATGGGGGTGGAAACATCATGCTTTGGGGCTGTTTTTCTGCAAAGGGACCAGGACGACTGATCTGTGTAAAGGAAAGAATGAATGGGGCCATGTATCATAAGATTGAGTGAAAACCTCATTCCATCAGCAAGGGCATTGAAGATGAAACATGGCTGGGTCTTTCAGCATGACAATGATCCCAAACACACCGCCTGGGCAACGAAGGAGTGGCTTTGTAAGAAGCATTTCAAGGTCCTGGAGTGGCCTAACCAGTCTCCAGATCTCAACCCCATAGAAAATCTTTGGAGGGAGTTGAAAGTCTGTGTTGCCCAGCAACAGCCCCAAAACATCACTGCTCTAGAGGAGATCTGCATGGAGGAATGGGCCAAAATACCAGCAACAGTGTGTGAAAACCTTGTGAAGACTTACAGAAAACGTTTGACCTCTGTCATTGCCAACAAAGGGTATATAACAAAGTATTGAGATACTTATTTTCCACCATAATTGCAAATAGATTCATTAAAAATCTACAATGTGATTTTCTAGATTTTTTTTCTCATTTTGTCTGTCATAGTTGAAGTGTACCTATGATGAAAATTACAGGCCTCATCTTTTTAAGTGGGAGAACTTGCACAATTGGTGGCTGACTAAATACTTTTTTCCCCCACTGTACATTGTCCAAGTAAGTATTCCGATATATTTTATTTCAAAAGACAAGTTGAATATTTTTATGTATTTGAAAATACTCATACACTCCCATGCATTTAACCCAGGTTTTTGAAAATAGTATTTAAAATAAGTGTTTGAAAATACACGTACTACTTGGTTTTTACAAATAGCCATTCAAATAGAAGTACTTGTTTGGGGCTTGTATTTGAACATTCTCAAATACACTGAAAAATGTATTTTAAATACCAGATATCCAAATGCATATTTGAACCCAGGTCTGATTGTAATAAATAATCACTCAGTAATTGTCTGTGGTGACTCAATCATTTGTAAATTAACTAATACTACAGCATGTGTATGATATATGTATATTATTATGTACATGATGCTACATTTATTATCTGTCAAACGCTGTTTAAGTGTGGGAAAGGAATTACTCGGATGAGCAACATGAGACTTTTTGAAAACTTGTAAGAAATAAACTCATTGGATCTTTGTCAGACTATAGTGATTTTTACATTCGTGTTCGGTGTTTCTCCTTGAGCTCATTGTATTACAGGTCATGTACAATGAACAAAAATATAAACTCAACAAGTGTTGGTTTCATGAGCAGAAATAAAAGATCCCAGAAATCTTCCATATCCACAAAAGCTTATTTCTCTGAAATTTGGTGCACACATTTGTTTACATCCCTGTAAGTGAGCATTTCTCCTTTGCCAAGATAATCCATCCACCTTATATGTGTAGCTGATTAAACAGCACGATCATTGTGCTGGGGACATTAAATGGTCACTAAAATGTGTTGTCACAACACAATGCCACAGATGTCTCAAATTTTGAGGGATCATGCAATTGGCATGCAGGAATGTCCACCAGAGCTGTTGTCAGATAATTGAATGTTAATTTCTCTACCATAAGCTGCCTCCAATGCCTTTTGGAGATTTTGGCCGTACGTTCAAACACAGACCAGGTCTATGGCGTTGTGTGGGCAAGTGGTTTGCTGATGTCAACGTTGTGAACATGGTGGCGGTCAGGTTATGGTATAGGCAGGCATAAGGTACGAACAATGACACAATTGCATTTTATCGATGGCAATTTGAATGCACAGAAATACTGTGACAAAATCCTGAGGCCCATTGTCATGCTATTCTTCCACCAACATCACCTCATGTTTCAGCATGATAATGCACTGCCCCATTTTACAAGGATCTGTACACAATTCCTGGAAGCTGAAAATGTCCCAGTTCTTCCATTTCCTGCATAGTAAACAGACATGTCACCCATTGAGCATGTTTGGGATGCTCTGGGTCGAAGTTTATGACAGGGTGGTCCAGCTCCCGACAATATCCAGCAATTTCACACAGCCATTGATGAGGAGTGGGACAACATTCCAAGGGCCACAATCAACAGCCTGCTCAACTCTATGCAAAGAAGATGTGTCACGTTGCCTGAGGGAAATTATGGTCACACCAGATACTGACTGGCTTTCTGATCCACGTCCTTCCTTTTTTTTAATAAGGTATCTGTGACCAACAGATACATATCTGTATTCCCAGTCGTGAAATTACTACATTAGTTTCTAAATCATTTTTTAAAATTGACTGATTTCTATACATGAACTGTAACTCCTCAAAATCTTCAAAATCTTGCAAGCTGCGTTTATATTTTTGTTCAGTATAATTAACAATGAAAAGCTGAAATGTCTTGAGTCAATAAGTATTCAACCTCTTTGTTTTGGCAAGCCTAAATAAGTTCAGGGAGTAAAAATGTGCTTAACAAGTCACATAAGTTGCATGGACTCACTCTGTGTACAATAACAGTGTTTAACATGATTTACGAAAGACTACCTCATCTCTGTACCCCACACATACAATTATCTGTAAGGTCCCTCAGTCGAGCAGTGAATTTCAACAACAGAATCAACCACAAAGACCAGGGCGGTTTTCCAATGCCTCGCAAAGAAGGGCACCTATTGGTAGATGGGTAGAAATGTAATAAAAAACAGACAGTAAATAGCCCATTGAGCATGGGGAAGTTATTACACTTTGGATGGTGTATCAATACACCCAGCCATTACAAAGACACAGATGTCCGACTCACTTCCCGGAGAGGAAGTTAACCACTCAGGGATTTCACCATGAGGCCAATGGTGACTTCAAAACAGAGTTTAATGACTATGATAAGAGAAAACAACATTGTAGTTACTCCACAAAACTAGTCTAATGGACAGAGTGAAAAGAAGGAACCCTGTACAGAATACAAATATTCCAAAACACGCATCCTGTTTGCAACAAAGCACTAAAGTAATCCTGCAAAAATACAATGTGTTATTTTGGGGCGAGTCCAAAAAAAATCATGGGCAAAAGTGTGACAATCCAGTTGTGGAAATCTGTTAGACACGTACCCAGAAAGACTCAGCTGTAATCGCTGCCAAAGGTGCTTCAACAAAGGTTTGACTCAGGGGTGTGACTACTTATGTAAATTAGATATTTCTGTATTTCATTTTTTTAAATGCCTAAAAACATATTTTCACTATGTCATTATGGTGTATTGTGTGTAGATAGGTGAGATTTTTTATTTATTTAAAGCATTTTGAATTCAGGTTGTAACACAACAAAATGTGGAATAAGTCTGAAGTATGTATGTTGAAATATGGGTGGTATTACCCTCCGGTTCATTCCTTTAAGTCAACGTTGTTTAAAGACTTCCTCCAGCGACGCCATCGGCCTCGAACCCTGCTGGAGGAACAATATAGAAGCAATAGAGAACAAAATATATATATGTTTAAAGTCAGTCAGGTGACAGATCTGGTGAAAAGGAGACTGGAGTGCCACTTTAACAAAAAAGTGGAACAGTTTATGGTATTCCTGCCATTCAACACCCTCCAACATAAAAACAACATGCTTAACCTGTTCAATAGTGTGTTTGTTCCATAGATATATGTTGCTTTTCTTACCTTACACATGAGCATCGGTCACACCCATATTTACATGGTCCACTGGCACTGGGTAGGCATACATCCTTGCTGGTAAAATAGTAAAAGGCACAGATTCTACTGGCTTTGGGATTACAGTCCTGCATTACTTCAAACACTCAAAGTTTGATTGAATAGAATTACAAACTTTGTGATATTTGCACAAATATCCGTCCTTCCATCACTCTGCCAGTTCTTGGAATCACACTTTTGGTGTATGTTGCTTTTTCCGTGTTTTATTAAGTCAAATTAGTGATATCTGATCTTTGGAGAAACTTCATCATAGTCATAGAACAACATCAGAATACAAGTGTTCTCATTCTAAATACATCAGAACAACATCAGAATACAAGTGTTCTCATTCTAAATACATCAGAACAACATCAGAATACAAGTGTTCTCATTCTAAATACATCAGAACAACATCAGAATACAAGTGTTCTCATTCTAAATACATCAGAACAACATCAGAATACAAGTGTTCTCATTCTAAATACATCAGAACAACATCAGAATACAAGTGTTCTCATTCTAAATACATCAGAACAACATCAGAATACAAGTGTTCTCATTCTAAATACATCAGAACAACATCAGAATACAAGTGTTCTCATTCTAAATACATCAGAACAACATCAGAATACAAGTGTTCTCATTCTAAATACATCAGAACAACATCAGAATACAAGTGTTCTCATTCTAAATACATCAGAACAACATCAGAATACAAGTGTTCTCATTCTAAATACATCAGAACAACATCAGAATACAAGTGTTCTCATTCTAAATACATCAGAACAACATCAGAATACAAGTGTTCTCATTCTAAATACATCAGAACAACATCAGAATACAAGTGTTCTCATTCTAAATACATCAGAACTACATCAGAATACAAGTGTTCTCATTCTAAATACATCAGAACAACATCAGAATACAAGTGTTCTCATTCTAAATACATCAGAACAACATCAGAATACAAGTGTTCTCATTCTAAATACATCAGAACAACATCAGTTGTTCAGTTTTGATATTCATGATAATTAATTATAATATACCTCTATTATCAGCTCTGCTCACATTGTTGAATTATGTCCACTTGTTGTGTATATACTCTGATTACACACCATTGTTCTTCTGTGTGTGTGTTAACACTTGTGTTTGCACAGAGCTGATAATGGCATTTAACCAAAATGCTTCTCTGCATACCACTTTTTTTTACATATACGTTTTTGGGCATTGTCGATATCATAGCTAATGTACATGGTGTTAATCATGGTGTTAGAGCGTTGGACTAGTAACCGGAAGGTTACAAGTTCGAATCCCCGAGCTGACAAGGTACAAATCTGTCATTCTGCCCCTGAACGGGCAGTTAACCCACTGTTCCTAGGCTGTCATTGAAAATAAGAATTTGTTCTTAACTGACTTGCCTAGTAAAATAAAGGTAAAAAAAAATCCTCTTTCTATCTACTATGTAGAGTCTTGGTTTTAACATATTGTTACTCATCATTTGGGTAAGATCAGAACTTGTTTAGTGTTCATTTGTTTGTACCTTTGTCAATGATATAATCCAATCTTGATAGAAATCCCATCCCTTAACCCATCAGAAAGACACTATGCCATCATTTATTTTATAGGTGGTTGCTGAAATGTAGCCTTCTAAAAAAGCCCAGGGGGCTCATGACAATGAGAGTCAGGACCAGGGAGTAAGATTTTTTTTTAGATCACATTTTCTGACTACATTATCATTGTAAATATGGAAATAATTACATTTTGTACTTATTTTCTGTTTGATTTGACATACTAGTTAAGTCACCTAAAATGTTCCTTTTTATCTTCAACAGTGAGATGAAAAATAAGGACGTCAGAATTCTAGAAGTTTGGGGGTAAAACGATTTGTGTTACTGACATAATAAACAAACAACTTACTTTTTTTGTGAACCCCTAACCCTCCACAACCTCTAATGATGCTATCATTCAGTATTAACACACTATTAACATTGAACCCCCTCTGAAGGTTGTGTCAGCAGGACCCTGTCAATTTCAGGCGGGATAACTGTAGTTGTAGGACCCGGGACATGCTGTCCCCACAGGGGTGAGACTCTTCTTTGGTCTACTCTAATATAATCATCTCACCAGATACCACCTCTTTGCAAAACTCACCAACTGCAGCCATTTTGAAAGCAGTACGCTATTTTACAATGTCATTTTTTGCATAGTCTTTTCAGACTCCTGAATAAGCAGTTCAGTGTGTTAAAGGGGTAAGTTATTATGAATGTATTATTGTTAGTAGTAGACATAGTATCCGTAGGAGAAGGTGCATTTGGAAGTACAGGAAATGTAGTCACTATGAAAGAGTTGCTTATGATGCATTGAATATCTCTGGGCGTTCACAAGCTTTTAACATATCTTTTGTTTTTTCAGGCGCACCAATGTGGTAACTGTTACCCCTTGGTTGGCACCAATTGTCTGGAAAGGCACCTTTAATCCCTTGGTTGTTGACAGCATTTACAAGCCTATGCACCTCAGCATTGCCACAACCGTTTTTGCTGTTGGCAAGTAAGTAGTCTCACACACGTCAGCCGTCCCTACCAGGATGTCTGGTAGCACTGAGCCTCAAATGTAGAATAACTTTCGTAGTCGATCATCAAACATTTCTGTAAAAACAAACAATGATAAAGCCTTGCATTCCTATTTTTTCTTGTTGTGTTCCCATTTTGAACCATTTCATGTGTCTGAATGTAGAACTCCGCATATCCGGCAGGCCCATAGAGCAAATCAAGTGCACGTATAGGTCTACCGCTGGCCAATCAGATACCTCAGATCACCGTGTCTGCATGGTTTCCTCAAGCCTTAGGCTATATAGAGAAGCCTCAAGCACACAGTAAAGTTGATACTGTGAAATTTCGAAAACCTGTAAAGCCATGACTAGAGAGAGACTCAAGGGCACATAAACATATTTTCCACACAGTCTGCTCAGGGATTCGAACAAGCAACCTTTCAACTACCTAACCACTAGGCTACCATGAGTAACAACATGCCATCAGCTGGAAGAATGTCCCCTTTTCGTCAGCGGAGAGACGGAGAGTCGCCTCACCGCTGTTCTCTCCCTCCCTCCTCTCAGAGGCCCCATCAGATACAGACTATCAATCCAGTCAAGTAAAATAAAAAGCAAATGATAATGCTCACAAGTAATACAATAATTATCTATTACCAGTGTGATCATGTAACTACAATTTTGAAATATAATTTCAAAATGGTCTGAGAAGAACAACATTGGAATGGCAATTCAAGCATAGCCAATATGCAGTGATGATAATGTATTGGCCCTATAGCCTAATGCACAAACCACATTGCTACAGAACTGTTTTTCTATGTTAATATTGCTTAGGCATAGTCACAGGCAGAAGGGGTGCTGAGGGTGCTGCAACACCCTCTGATAAATTGAAAAACATCTTACTGCGGACATATTTTTTAAGTCCTGTTAAGAAAAGAACCTGAGTGGTAGCTTGATGCAGTCGGGACAGGTACTACGTAATCATATTGGATGATAAATAACCTTTCTATGGCAGCTATTTTTTTTATCCCAAGATGGCGCAGCAGTAAGACGTATTTGATTTTGACCCATGTAAATATTCTGTCTTTTTCAGGGGTTTTGTATACATTTCATTATATTTCCATATCTTTTTTCCATTTTAGAATTAAATATACTGTAGCGACCCGCACAGACAGCTGTGTGTTATGTGTTAGGCTAGGAGGTGGTTGTGTTGTACTGACCAGTACCCGGTGTTCGCGGGGTCCGACATGTCAATCAACCTGCTATCTGCCAATCACGGGAATGCCTGGAATGTTCTGATGCCGGGCATCCTGGTGGTTGGCGGAGTGGCGTGGAGGGGGGTTGGGCAGGGGGGTGGAGCATTGGAAGTTAAGACCAGGTTCAGCCTTTGTTCTCTCTCTCTTACGTCTGGGCTTCACAAGAGAAGGTCACGATTGGCTTGTGGGTTATCTGTCATCTATTTGGCGTGTGCTACGGCCCAAACAGTAGCCTGTGTAAAGTTGGTTTAATAAACCGTCAATTCGCAAACTCAAGCCTCTGTCTGGACAATTGTTCATTTATGATCTAGTCAGGTCATTACATTGGTGTCAGAAGTAAAAACGTTGATACAAGTTAGCCAGCTAGCTAGCTGACTTATGTGGCTAGCTACCATAGGTGAGAACGGGGATTGAAAATGCTTAGAGGGAATCCGAAAGTGAAGGTGGAGGTAGAGGACGATTATGGCCAAGGAGGTGCGTGTGAATGGACGTCGGGGGCTCTGTCTGAGGAGATCGCCAGGGCGTCGGAGCGCAGAGGCCGCTTGAGGGAGGACGTTAGAGCGATGGCGGCTGAAGCGGGCATGAGTGCTTCGTCGACTGTATTTCGCGCGGATTCTGGTGGGCGGACCGAAGTGGCGACGTCGACGCGGCGTGACGAGGAATCTGGGGCTCAGGATGTAAACAAACATGGCGGCGCCCAGTTCCCGGCTGCGTCCGTATCTGTTAAGACCCCAAAGTATTCCGGAGGCGGATTGGGAAGCTTTTCATGCTCAGTTTGAACTGTTAGCTCATTTTAGGGGGTGGTCGGATGAAGAAAGGGCACTGCAGTTGGCTTTATGCCTCACGGATGAAGCTCTGGCCTGTTTGATATTGATTAGCCCCGAGGACAGGCATGATTATGGTGCTTTAGTGGGAGCACTGAGGAGGCGCTATGGACAGTGTGTACAGCCCGGGCTACTGCGCTCCGAACTGAGTAATAGACGCAGGCAGCCTGGAGAGCCTCTGCGGGTGCTAGCTAATGACATTGAGAGCCTCTCTCGGCGGGCATATGCTCACATGCCCCCCTCCGTGCAGAGCAAGCTAGCACGGGACCAGTTCATACAGGCGCTCTCTCCTACGGAGCTGCGCATACAGACCCAGCTGGCTCATCCTGAGTCATTGCAGACAGCCTTGGAGATGGCTTTGGAGAGGGAGCTGGTGTGGGCTGGGGCTTCAGCTGGGGCTTTGGTGGGGTGCAGGGAGACACACCCTCTGTGCGAGCTGGGGGGCAGAGCAGCCCGGAGCCGGAAAAGCCTGCTTGGGTGGCCGAAATGACAAAACTCATTCGTGCTGTGTCGCTACAGGCGGAACGAAACACACGCCCTGGTCCCAGGGTCTGCTGGGGTTGTGGCCAGCCAGGCCATCTGCGCCGAGATTGCCCCATGTCCCCCAGAGCTCAGGGAAACGGCTCGGGGTCCGCATAGACCGGGTAGTGCGGACCCCTGGCTTTCTATCCCAACCACCATCATCTTCAGGAGGAGCCCACCGGCACAGACGGGGAAGCAAGGCTCCACTTCCCCCAGAAGCAGACGAGGGCAAGCGGATGGAGCCTGTTGTTGTGGTGGGCCGGACCTGTGTTGGGGACTTTTGTCATGTCCCTGTCACTGTGGAGGGGTGCCCTGCTCCGCCCTGGTGGACACTGGGTCCACAGTAACCCTGGTGAGGCCAGATATTGTGCCAGGTTGGACTCAGTGTGAGCCTACAACTGTGCAGCTCCGCACAGTCACAGGTGAGCTGGCACCCATGAAAGGGAAGGGAATAATGACTCTGACAGTAGGGGGCAGGACTGTGCGTCATCCTGTGTGGGTGGCGGCTGTGCAGGACCCTTGTATCCTGGGGTTGGACTTTCTTAGGAGCACAGGCTGCCAGTTAGACCTAAATAGGGGCACACTGAGCTTCCAGGGAGGGACGGAAGTCACCATGGCCCCCCCTAATGTCACATTCACTCAACCCAACAAACCCTTTACTCCAACAGTTAAAGCAGCAGAGACTCATGGCTGCGCCCCCTCCCCCACAGCTGTGTGTGACTTTTCCCCAGTCCCCCTGTCACCTACGGCGGTGTGTTACATTCCCCCAGCTACCATGACACAGCCCTCTGTGAGCCCGGGCCGCACCCCCCCAGCCCAGCTACCCCAGATGGGAGAGGAGAGGACACTGTCTGCAGTGAGGGAGATATGGGGGAGGAACTGTGTTGGTCTTGACCCTGAGCAGCAGGAACGGTTGTGGCAGTTGCTGTTTGAATTCAGAGACAGCTTTGCGTTGAGTGAGGAAGAGGTGGGTCAGACTCATCTGGTGCAGCATGAGATCGACACAGGTGATGCTCGACTCATCAAGATGCGTCCCCGCTGTATCCCGCTGGCACGCCAGGAGGCGGCAGACAAGGCTGTGTTGGAGATGCAGCGGGCAGACTTCATTGAGCCCTCAGACAGCCCCTGGGCGGCGCCAGTCGTCATGGTTCCGAAGAAGGGGGGCAAGCTGAGGTTCTGTGCGGACTACAGGCGGCTGAATGAGGTAACCAGGAAGAACTCATACCCCATACCACGTATCGATGAGTCGCTGGACCTGGTTAGGGGTCCTCCTGGTTCTCCTCACTAGACCTCCGCAGTGGCTACTGGCAGGTGCCCCTCTCCCCAGAGGCCAGAGCCAAAACTGCGTTCTCCACTAACAGAGGACACTGGCAGTTCAAGGTCCTGTGCTTTGGCCTGTGCAACGCTCCAGCTACTTTTGAGCGTTTGATGGACAGGGTGCTGGATGGCATCCCCCGACAGCAGTGTCTGGTATACCTCGATGACATCCTGGCCCATGGCAGCTCCTTCCAGTCAGCCCTGGGGGCGCTACGGCGTGTGCTGGAGAGGGTGGCTGCCGCAGGTCTGAAGCCTGAAGCTCCACCCCGAGAAGTGCCACTTCATGAGGAGAGAGGTGTCCTTCTTGGGCCACCGAGTGGGGAAGGAGGGGATCAGCACCATGGAGGACAAGGTAGGGGCTGTCAGAGACTGGCCCACCCCCACCGACCAGCGTCAGCTGAAGAGCTTCCTGGGCCTGGCCTCGTACTACAGGAGGTTTGTACGGGGCTTCTCAAGCGTTGCTGCTCCACTGAACCGCCTGCTGCCGAAGGACAAGGTTTTCACTTGGACAGTGGAGTGTGAGGAGGCGTTCAACACCCTCAAACGTGCACTGATCGAGGCCCCCGTGCTCGCCCCCCCCTGACCTCACCTTGCCCTTTATCCTGGACACAGATGCGAGCAATGTGGGCATGGGTGGGGTGCTGGCCCAGGTGGGGCCAGAGGGGGAGAGAGTGGTGGCGTACTTCAGCAAAACATTTGACAAACATGAGCGCCGCTACTGTGTCACCCGGCGGGAGCTCTTGGCTGTTGTGGCTTCCGTCAAACACTTCAAGTACTACCTGGGTGGTCTGCCCTTTACTGTAAGGACTGACCACTCTGCTCTCCAGTGGCTCATGTCTTTCAGAGAGCCAGAGGGGCAGGTGGCACGCTGGTTGGAGGAGCTTCAGCCGTATGACTTCACGGTGGTGCACAGGGCAGGGGTACGCCACTCCAACGCCGACGCCATGTCCTGTCGGCCCTGTACTGCAGACGGCTGCCGCCACTGTGAACGGAGAGAGGGACGGGAGAGAGAGCTGCGGGCAGAGGAGGGTGTCTGTGCCACAGTGTGTCGGGCGAGCGGTCCTGTCTGCTGTGAGCTGCAGACTGTCGACGTGGCTGAATGGCGGCAGCAGCAGGGACGGGACACAGACCTACAGCCAGTGCTACAGTGGGTAGAGGCGCAGGTGAGGCCACCATGGGAAGAGGTGACAGCGCTCTCACTCGCGACCAAAGGGTTGTGGTCGAAGTTTGAGAGACTGCGGCTGGCTGATGACGTGCTACAGCGGGCATGGAAGGAGTCAGCTACGGGAGAGGAGAGGTGGCAGGTGGTGGTCCCAAAAGCATTGCGGAGGCTGTGCTCCAGAGTACTCATGGGGGTGGGGACTGGACACTTTGGGGTCACAAAAACACTGCGCCGTCTCCGTCAGGGCTTCTACTGGGGGCAGCACAAGAGGGATGTGGAGGACTTTTGTCGCCGCTGTGACAACTGCACAGCGAGAAAGGGCCCCCCAGGCCGCTCTCATGCTCAGCTCCAACAGTTCCCAGTGGGGGCTCCCATGGAGAGGGTGGGAGTGGATGTAGTTGGGCCGTTCCCCACCACAGACATTGGAAACCGCTGGGTGCTCACGGCCATGGACTATTTCACAAAATGGCCCGAGGCCTATGCTCTGCCTGACCAGGAGGCAGAGACCATCGTCGACGCCCTGACAGCTGGGATGTTCAGCAGGTTTGGAGCTGCAGAGTCCATCCACAGCGACCAAGGCAGAAACTTTGAGTCCCGTGTGTTCGCCACCATGTGTGAGAGGCTGGGTATGCACAAGACCCGCACTACTCCTCTCCATCCTCAAAGTGATGGCCTTGTGGAGCACTTCAACAAAACGCTTGGACAGCAGCTGGCCATCGTCTCTTCCAAACACCAGCGTGACTGGGACAAGCACCTGCCTATGGTCCTCATGGCATGCCGCTCCGCTGTCCAAGACTCCACTTCCTGCACGCCTGCCCTCCTCATGCTGGGGAGAGAGATCCGCACCCCTGCGGAGATGGCGTTTGGTCGGCCCCTGGATAGCCCTCATGTTCCTCCGGGGCCGGAGTATGCCCGGAGACTCCAGGACCGCCTGGAGACAGCCCACACCTTCGCCAGAGAGCAGCTGGTGAATGCAGGTGTGAGGCAGAAAAGGAACTATGACGTGCACACCCGGGGAAGGCACTTTGTGGCTGGGGAGCTGGTCTGGGTCTACAGCCCCCTAAGGAAAAAAGGCAGATGCCCCAAGTTGGACAGTCACTGGGTGGGACCCTGCAGTGTCCTGGAGAGGGTAGGGGAGGTTGTGTACCGGGTGCAGCTTCCTCCCAGGGGGAGAAAGGTGGCACTGCACCGGGACAGGTTAGCCCCATACAGAGGGGCCTCTTCTCCCCAAACCCCAGGAACCCCCACAATTCCTCTCTCTGGCAATGACATTCTCCAGGCACCCACCCTCAGGTGCCGCAGACAAGGCTCCAGACAGCCCACTCCCCCTGTCTCCCCCCTGTGTCACCGCGTGGTTCCCCAGAGCCACGGACTGTAGTACCCGTTCCCGCTTCCTTGTCACCCATATCCCTGCCTTCATCCCCTGGTTCCCAGAGGGGCACTCTGCGACCATCACGGCCACGCAGGCAAAGGAGACCTCCGGGTCGCTTCAGAGACTTTGTTTGTTCCCTCGGGGACGAGGGACTTTGTGGTGGGGGGCTGTGTAGCGACCCGCACAGACAGCTGTGTGTTATGTGTTAGGCTAGGAGGTGGTTGTGTTGTACTGACCAGTACCCGGTGTTCGCGGGGTCCGACATGTCAATCAACCTGCTATCTGCCAATCACGGGAATGCCTGGAATGTTCTGATGCCGGGCATCCTGGTGGTTGGCGGAGTGACGTGGAGGGGGGTTGGGCAGGGGGGTGGAGCATTGGAAGTTAAGACCAGGTTCAGCCTTTGTTCTCTCTCTCTTACATCTGGGCTTCACAAGAGAAGGTCACGATTGGCTTGTGGGTTATCTGTCATCTATTTGGCGTGTGCTACGGCCCAAACAGTAGCCTGTGTAAAGTTGGTTTAATAAACCGTCAATTCGCAAACTCAAGCCTCTGTCTGGACAATTGTTCATTTATGATCTAGTCAGGTCATTACAATACCTTCCTGCAACCATCCTCACCCAATGTGGTACGGATCTGCTATTTTTTAGACCTTATAACTTGAACCTCCATCAGAAGCTAGCCATCAGAAGCTAGCCAGCTAATTAGCTACTAGCTATTTAGTCATTGTTAGCCACTGCTAGCAGTCTTTACCTTTAGCATGGACACCAGCCGCTTTAGCCCGGATAGCTCGGATAATATCTGCCAGTCTGCACAGCGCGATATCAGCCCTGAGCATGTCAGACTGCTTATTTTTTCCACTACTTCACCGGATTCCTGCCGCAAGCTCTGGACCATTACACCGGATCTTCGCAGCTAGCTAGCTGCTACCGAGTGGCTATTGTGGCTAACACCCTTGTGCAGAAGCATGCACCAGTAAGCCTCGAGCTAGCCTCGAGCTAGGGCCATCTCTCGGCTAGCAAACAAAGTACACCAACTAAAATACCTCTCTTGCCAATTTGGCCTGGATCTCAACCGGCCTCTGCGTCGTGGATGTGGTGAAGATCCATCTGCTAGCCCCGGCCTGCTAGCTTCCTGAACACTGTCTCCCGCTCGCCTAGCATAGTAATCGACTACCGTACAGCTCCCTGTTTTCTCTATTGCTGCTCATTGGACCCTATGATCACTCGGCTACACAGCTGATGCCTGCTGGACTGTTCATTATAAATAATAATAATAATAATATGCCATTTCGTAGACGCTTTTATCCAAAGCGACTTACAGTCATGTGTGCATACATTCTACGTATGGGTGGTCCCGGGAATCGAACCCACTACCCTGGCGTTACAAGCGCCATGCTCTACCAACTGAGCTACAGAAGGACCACGGTACTTAATTTAGTTTGTCTGTCGACCCCAGCCTCGAACTCAGGCCCTGTGTGTAGCTAACTGACCCTCTCTGCCCATTTATTGCCATTTACCCGTTGTTGTTGTTGTTGTTGTTGTCTTAGCTGTTTACCCGTTGTTGTCTTAGCTCTCCCAATCAACACCTGTGATTTCTTTATGCGTCTATCTAATGTCAATATGCCTTACTCTACTGTTGTTTAGGGCAGCTCTCATTGTTTTATTTTACTGCGGAGCCCCTAGGCCTGCTCAACATGCCTCAGATTGCCCCCTTGTCCCACCCCCCACACATGCGGAGACCGCACCTAGCTTAACTAGCGCCTCCAGAGATGCAACCTCTCTCATCGTCACTCAATGCCTAGGTTTACCCCCACTGTACTCGCACCCTACCATACCATTGTCTGTACACTATGCCCTGAATCTATCCTACCACACCCAGAAATCTGCTCCTTTTATTTTCTGTTCCCAAAGCACTAGACGACCAGTTCTTATAGCCTTTAGCCGTAACCTCATCCTACTCCTCCTCTGTTCCTCTGGTGATGTAGAGGTTAACCCAGGTCCTGTGTGATCCCAGGCGCTCTCATTTGCTAACTTTTGCAACCGTAAAAGCCTTGGGTTCATGCATGTTAACATCAGAAGCCTCCTCCCTAAATTTACTTTATTCACTCATAATCTGTCCGGCAGACTTGTCCTATCTGTCCGACTTGTCCTTTCTGGCTGGCCAGCCTAATTTTTGTCATCTGACTGGCCAGCCAAACTTATCCTATCTTTCTGGATGGTTTACTTGTCCTATCTGTCTGACTTATCCTACCTGGCCATCCAGTTGACTTGTCCTATCTGTCTGACTTATCCTACCTGGCCATCCAGTTGACTTGTCCTATCTGGCTGAACTTATCCTACCTGGCCATCCAGTTGACTTGTCCTATCTGTCTGACTTATCCTACCTGGCCATCCAGTTGACTTGTCCTATCTGGCTGAACTTATCCTACCTGGCCATCCAGTTGACTTGTCCTATCTGTCTGACTTATCCTACCTGGCCATCCAGTTGACTTGTCCTATCTGGCTGAACCTATCCTACCTGGCCATCCAGTTGACTTGTCCTATCTGTCTGACTTATCCTACCTGGCCATCCAGTTGACTTGTCCTATCTGTCTGACTTATCCTACCTGACCATCCAGTTGACTTGTCCTATCTGGCTGAACTTATCCTACCTGGCCATCCAGTTGACTTGTCCTATCTGTCTGACTTATCCTACCTGGCCATCCAGTTGACTTGTCCTATCTGGCTGAACTTATCCTACCTGGCCATCCAGTTGACTTGTCCTATCTGTCTGACTTATCCTACCTGGCCATCCAATTGACTTGTCCTATCTGGCTGAACTTATCCTACCTGGCCATCCAGTTGACTTGTCCTATCTGTCTGACGTATCCTACCTGGCCATCCAGTTGACTTGTCCTATCTGTCTGACTTATCCTACCTGGCCATCCAGTTGACTTGTCCTATCTGGCTGAACTTATCCTACCTGGCCATCCAGTTGACTTGTCCTATCTGTCTGACTTATCCTACCTGGCCATCCAGTTGACTTGTCCTATCTGTCTGACTTATCCTACCTGGCCATCCAGTTGACTTGTCCTATCTGTCTGACTTATCCTACCTGGCCATCCAGTTGACTTGTCCTATCTGGCTGAACTTATCCTATCCGGGCAATAATAATATTATTATTATATATTACGAGTCAGGATCGAGGGAAAGATTAACAGAGCAAAGTAGAGAGCAAAGTACAGAGAGATCCTTGATTAAAACCTGCTCCAGAGTGCTCAGGACCTCAGGACTACCAGGTAGATCTACTGTCTCTGTTATATTATGACAGACCAGCTAGATCTACTGTCTCTGTTATATTATGACAGACCTGGTAGATACACTGTCACTATTATATTATGACATACCAGCTAGATCTACTGTCTCTATTATAATATGACAGACCAGCTAGATCTACTGTCTCTATTATATTATGACAGACCAGCTAGATCTACTGTCTCTATTATATTTTGACATACCAGGTAGATCTACTGTCTCTGTTATATTATGACAGACCAGCTAGATCTACTGTCTCTGTTATATTATGACAGACCTGGTAGATACACTATCTCTATTATATTATGACAGACCAGCTAGATCTACTGTCCCTATTATATTATGACAGACCAGCTAGATCTACTGTCTCTATTATATTATGACAGACCTGGTAGATACACTGTCTCTATTATATTATGACAGACCAGCTAGATCTACTGTCCCTATTATATTATGACAGACCAGCTAGATCTACTGTCTCTATGTCTCTATTGTACTATGACAGACCAGCTAGATCTACTGTCTCTATTGTATTATGACAGACCAGCTAGATCTACTGTTTCTATTATACTATGACAGACCAGGTAGATCTACTGTCTCTATTATAATATGACAGACCAGCTAGATCTACTGTCTCTATTATATTTTGACATACCAGGTAGATCTACTGTCTCTGTTATATTATGACAGACCAGCTAGATCTACTGTCTCTATTATAATATGACAGATCAGCTAGATCTACTGTCTCTATTATATTATGACAGACCAGCTAGATCTACTGTCTCTATTGTATTATGACAGACCAGCTAGATCTACTATCTCTATTATATTATGACAGACCAGCTAGATCTAGTGTTTCTATTATATTATGACAGACCAACTAAATATACTGTCTCTATTATATTTTGACAGACCAGGTAAATCTACTGTCTCTATTATATAATGACAGCCCAGCTAGATCTACTGTCTCAAATTATATTTTGACAGACCAGGTAGATCTACTGTCTCTATTATATAATGACAGACCAGCTAGATCTACGGTCTCTATTATATTTTGACAGACCAGGTAGACCTACTGTCTCTATTATAATATGACAGACCAGCTAGATCTACTGTCTCTATTATAATATGACAGACCAGCTAGATCTACTGTCTCTATTATATTATGACAGACCAGCTAGATCTACTGTCTCTATTATATTTTGACATACCAGGTAGATCTACTGTCTCTGTTATATTATGACAGACCAGCTAGATCTACTGTCTCTGTTATATTATGACAGACCTGGTAGATACACTATCTCTATTATATTATGACAGACCAGCTAGATCTACTGTCCCTATTATATTATGACAGACCAGCTAGATCTACTGTCTCTATTATATTATGACAGACCTGGTAGATACACTGTCTCTATTATATTATGACAGACCAGCTAGATCTACTGTCTCTATGTCTCTATTGTACTATGACAGACCAGCTAGATCTACTGTCTCTATTGTATTATGACAGACCAGCTAGATCTACTGTTTCTATTATACTATGACAGACCAGGTAGATCTACTGTCTCTATTATAATATGACAGACCAGCTAGATCTACTGTCTCTATTATATTTTGACATACCAGGTAGATCTACTGTCTCTGTTATATTATGAGAGACCAGCTAGATCTACTGTCTCTATTATAATATGACAGATCAGCTAGATCTACTGTCTCTATTATATTATGACAGACCAGCTAGATCTACTGTCTCTATTGTATTATGACAGACCAGCTAGATCTACTATCTCTATTATATTATGACAGACCAGCTAGATCTAGTGTTTCTATTATATTATGACAGACCAACTAAATATACTGTCTCTATTATATTTTGACAGACCAGGTAAATCTACTGTCTCTATTATATAATGACAGCCCAGCTAGATCTACTGTCTCAAATTATATTTTGACAGACCAGGTAGATCTACTGTCTCTATTATATAATGACAGACCAGCTAGATCTACGGTCTCTATTATATTTTGACAGACCAGGTAGATCTACTGTCTCTATTATATTATGACAGACCAGCTAGATCTAGTGTCTCTATTATATAATGACAGACCAACTAAATATACTGTCTCTATTATATTTTGACAGACCAGGTAGATCTAGTGTCTCTATTATATTATGACAGACCAACTAAATCTACTGTCTCTATTATATTATGACAGACCAGCTAAATCTACTGTCTCTATGTCTCTATTATGTTATGACAGACCAGCTAAATCTACTGTCTCTATTGTATTATGACAGACCAGCTAGATCTACTGTGTATATTATATTATGACAGACCAGCTAGATCTACTGTCTATTACATTATGACAGACCAGCTAGATCTACTGCCTCTATTATATTATGACAGACCAGGTAGATATACTGTCTCCATTATAAAATGACAGACCAGCTAGATCTACTGTCTCTATTGTATTATGACTGACCAGCTAGATCTACTGTTTCTATTGTATTATGACAGACCAGCTAGATCTACTATATCTATTATATTATGACAGACCAGCTAGATCTAGTGTCTCTATTATATTAAGACAGACCAACTAAATCTACTGTCTCTATTATACTATGACAGACCAGCTCGATCTACTGTCTCTATGTCTCTATTATGTTATGACAGACCAGCTAAATCTACTGTCTCTATGTCTCTATTATAAAATGACAGACCAGCTAGATCTACTGTCTATATTATATTTTGACAGACCAGCTAGATCTACTGTCTATTATATTATGACAGGCCAGCTAGATCTACTGTCTCTATTGTATTATGACAGACCAGCTAGATCTACTGTCGATTGTATTATGACAGACCAGCTAGATCTACTGTCTCTATTATATTATGACAGACCAGCTAGATCTACTATCTCTATTATATTATGACAGACCAGCTAGATCTATTGTATTATGACAGACCAGCTAGATCTACTATCTCTGTTATATTATGACAGACCAGCTAGATCTAGTGTCTCTATTATATTATGACAGACCAACTAAATATACTGTCTCTATTATATTTTGACAGACCAGGTAGATCTACTGTCTCTATTATATTATGAGAGACCAGCTAGATCTACTGTCTGTATTATATTTTGACAGACCAGCTCGATCTACTGTCTCTATTATATTATGACAGACCAGCTAAATCTACTGTCTCTATGTCTCTATTATGTTATGAAAGACCAGCTAAATCTACTGTCTCTATGTCTCTATTATAAAATGACAGACCAGCTAGATCTACTGTCTATATTACATACCTTAAGGGAACATTTCGGCAGTTGCTGTATGGTTAGTGAGAAAGTCCATATTGCAAATGTACGGTCCCTTACTAGACGCCCGAAATCGTTTGTAAAATTCCCGGACGGCGTCGGGCCCAGCGGCAGGGCCAGACCTACCGGGAAGTCATCAAATGAACTTTGTCGGACATTCGGTTTCCGTTTTACAAAAATAATCAGATTTTGGTCATTTTTCCGCTGTCCCGGAAAATCCCACAAGAGGGCATAAGCAATCATATTGCTATTGGACAAAACATCATGATTCACGACGGGGCCTTATCTCGAAAACGGAAAATATTTCGAAGCCGAAACTCGGTGAGCGTAGGTTTGGCATAATGGGCAGTTGGCCCCTAACAAGATGGTGTCTAGGCCTCAACGGTTTTTGAGTTATGGCCATTTATCTGGGATTAAAGGTCCAAAATGAAAATAGAGAAATTATTTTTCCACTTCACGTCAAAGTCAAGGAGCCTCCGGTGTCAATAAAAAAAGAACCAGCCATTTATCAATCTTCATTTAAGAGAAATCGTACAATGACAGATTGGTGATGTTCATGGATAGGTGTTTTTTTTTCAACGGTTACAGATCCAGTTGCAGGGTGTTCTTACGAATCTTTTTAAAGTGTGCTGCGGAGCTCTGCGAGATTCCTGTGATTTTCTATGATTTTCTGAAATAACACACACTACCTAAACCCTCCGTAAATAACTCAGTTCTTAATGTAAAGACTTAAAACTCTGGATTCTGTTAAGGCATACCCCAATCAGGATATGATTTTATTTATAGCTTCCTGTGTCAACCGGAAGTGCCTTAAATGGTGTCACAGTGGCAGTTTCCAAGGGTTAAAAAGGTCAGATCTTTTCAAAACTTCATATGTGTGATTAGGCAACCCCCATAAACTGTAAGTCAGTCATTTCTCCCAACAGATGTCAAAGAAAGGCTCTCTCTCACACACACACACACACAGAAACACACACACAACAAGGATGGAGTGACAAAGTGCGGTGCTTAAAGACACACAAAGCCTACAATGGCATTTCCATATTCTCTAGGCCGTGCCGAGTTCAACAAGATGCCCCGCTTGACCGTAGCTCGCTCGGTCTAAGCACAGCGACCATTAGCAAAGTAGGCCCAAAATGAAGGCTGGCCCTCAATGTCATTTGCTTTTGGGTGACAGTGAGAGAACCATTAAGGTGAGAAGCACAATTCGACCTCAGGAACGTACCTGAGGTCCTCCCGATCCGTAAAAGCCTAACATTGACCGTGTGGCATTAACCCTTACCAGTTTAAAGAAGGTGTTTACATCAAACCGTTTGCATTGACTTCTCTCCCCGTAGGAATACATTGCCTGCACCTCTAAATTCAACCTGAAGCCTATGTGGGTTATGAATGCCTTATGAACCTGTCTTCTATGACAGTCAATCAGACCACTATGAGGTCTACCTGTGTCGATTCTAAGCTTCCTGGAGCAACCGGAAGTGGTTAAATTGACCCAAAAGGTGTTTTGATCTGCATAACCTTCAAAGGTGAAAATGACTACATTCAACCCTGTGTAGATCGTAGATCAGTCAATTTTAACTTAAAGACTTAAAACTCAGGATTCTGTAAGAGTCTACCTCAGTCAAGACATGTGTTTACCTATAGCTTCCTGTGCCAACCGGAAGTGCCTTTAATTGGGTCAAACTGTCTGTTTTGAAGGGTTAGAAAAGTCACATCTCTCCAAAACTTCATATGTGTGACTAGGTAACCCTTCTAACTGTAAATCAGTCATTTCTCCCAGCAGATGTCAAAGAAAAGCTCTCACACACACAGCAAGGATGGAGTGAAAAAGTGCGACACAGAGAGCAGGCAATGGCATAAACATAATCTCTAGGCCGTGCCGAGTTCAACGAGATATCCCGCTTGACCGTAGCTCGCTTGTTCTGAGCGCAGCGACCATGAGAAAAGTAGGCCCAAAATGAAGCCTGCCCCACAACGTCATTTGCTTTTGGGTGACAGTGAGAGAACCGTTAGGGTGAGAAGCACAATTCAACCTCAGGTGCAAGCCTAACCTTGACCATGTGGCATTAACCCTTAATAGATAAAAGAAGGTGTTTACTTCAAAGAGTTTGCATTGACTTCTCTCCCCATAGGAATACATTGCCTGCACCCCAACATTCAACCTGAAGCCTATATGGGTTATGAATGCCGTATGAACCTGTCTTTGGTAACAGTCCATCAGGCCAGTATGAGGTCTACCTGTGTTGATTCTAAGCTTCCTGGACCAACCGGAAGTGGTTAAAATCACCCTAAAAGTGTATATCCATACCCTGCCTGCAGTTTGATAGACATAGTGCATTCAACCCTGTGTAAATCAGTCAATTCTAAACGTAAAGAATTAAAACTCAGGATTCTGTAACAGCATACCCCAATGAGGATATGTGTTGACGTATAGCTTCCTGTGCCAACCGGAAGTGCCATAATTGGTGTCTCAGGAGCTGTTTCGAAGGGTTTAAAAAAGTCAGATCTGTCCAAAACTTCATATTTGTGATTAGGAAACCCCCATGAACTGTAAATCAGTCATTTTTCCCATAAAATTTAAATGGAAAACTAAATCACACAGACACACAACTTGTAAGGAGGGACGTATTGGGGTGCGTAGAGACTGACAGTGCCTGCAATAGTAAGCTTTGTTCGAGCTAAAAAAGAACCGTCAGACCTAGAGTTCCGAAACTTTAGAAACCTGTTCTAGACCTCAGGTCGATAGTGCGTGGTGAGTTAGGTGGCTCTAGAAGGTTTGCGGACCGAGAAACAGCCTCGTACATTTGCAATGACTTCAATTCATTTTGACCATTACGAAAATGACAACATTTAGAAATGTCCCAGAGTCGTAAGACTATGTGCATTGCGACCGTCTCGGCCCATAGAGACGGAACCCAACGTTTCTGTCCGATAGCTCATTCAAGGACCCCGTAGCAAGTCATGGAAACAAGTGGATTTTCAGCACCAATTAGGGTTTTGCTCGGACACCAAATGACCTATCGAGCCGAAACTTGGGATTCGGGGTCGCCTAAGCTAGGACTACACATAACATAAGAAATGGACCCGCAGCTAGAACGTAACTACGTGTTTTATGGTTTCTTTATGGTTTGAACCGAAGGCGTTGTGAATTTTGGGCCAGCTCTGAAGTATGTGATAGTTGGCTACTAAACGAGTTGGAAAAAGTGGGTTTGGTGTCAGTTTGTATCAGTTTGGTGTCAGAATGATATCTAATTGACTGATGGACGGTGACTTGCTGGTGACTCTTGTCCATTTGCAATATGTTTAAACAGTGAGGTACCATCACCAAAGTGACATTCTGAAATCAACCCTAATGAGCGATTGAGATGAACCAGAATCACTGCCCAGCCATCCCGAGTTCATCGGGCCAGTCAATTTCGCATTCCTGCAGGATTTTTATAGCATGACAAATTTGTGATGGTACCTGCCCATTGAACCATATTGCAAATGCACAGTGACTTTGCAAAAGTAAGAAAACATAAAAAAATGGACATGATGAAATCAACACAACGAGCGTTGGAAAGTAGCAACTATCACTGCCAGGCCATCCTGTGTTCATCGGGCCAGTCAATTTCGCATTCCTGCAGGATTTTTTTAGCATGACAAATGCTGATGGTATATGCCATAAATATTGCTGTTTACAATTACGCATGTTTGCAAAAAAAACATACTCAAATGTCCTGAGAAATCACCATATTTTTATTTTTGGGTTACCAGTTGCAGATAACGTCAGCATTTGCAAATGAATCACATCAAAAACATTGACAAATGGACACATGTTTTACATATGTATTGAATGAACAGAATCACTGCTAAATGCAATCCCGAGTTATCATTTAATTTTAACGTTACATTTTGCAGGATTTTTATAGACATGACAATTCGGATGGTACCTGCCCATTGAACCATAATGAAATGCACAGTGACTTTGCAAAAGTCGACAGAAACCCAAACAAATGGACATGAAAATCACCATATTTTTGTTTTTCTTCCAGTCAAACAATGCACGTGCATTTGCAATATGATTATACAGTGAAAAAACATCACAAAATAGACATTTTGAAGTCAACACAACGAGTTCTGGAAAAACTAGCCTGATTTTGTGTTTAAATGTAGTCAAAATTTCTGAAGGATGGTTGAGCATGTCAAATTTCTTATGGTAAAGTATATATAATAAATGCACGTAAACTTGTCAAACTATGATTCAACAGTGAATTAAGCTTTAACATGTTATGATGAAGCCAACACAACGTGATGGAAAGGAACTACAGCCCGGCCATCCTTGTTCCCATAGAGGCATTAATATTAGAATGACCAGTAAATGCATTTACAACCATATTTTTATTTTTGGGTTACTGAGGTCTCTATTTTCAATCACCAGTTGCACAACAATGCGAAAATATTTTAAACAGTCCATAACCTTTTAGGGAGTTTTATTCCTCTGCTGGCACTGTTTTTTTACCATAACGCACAATGCGCAAAAATATTCCTAAAAATATTTAACTCAACATTAACAAGTAAAATAGCTCAAATGAAAGATAAACAAGTTGTTTATCTAGCCAGCAAGTCAGACTAAAATGTTTTACAAAACATAGCACATATTTATGTCAAACCACCACCGCTGAACATAGCTGTTAGCATAACCAAGTAGGAAAAAATATGCATGGATAATAAACCCAGGATTAAATGCAAAAATCATTTTTTATTTTGGGTTAATGCTTCATCAATCACCAGTAATATAACAATGCACAGTACATTTGCAATATTTCTAATAAAAAACATCACCAAATGGACATGATGAAATCAACAAATGAGCTCTGTTTAGCAATTATCACTGCCAGGCCATCCTGTGTTCAAAAAATTTGCATTCCTGCAGGATTTTTATAGCATGACAAATTCATGATGGTACATGCCCATTGAACCATATTGCAAATGCACAGTGACTTTGCAAAAGTGAGAAAACATAAACAAATGGACATGATGAAATCAACACAACGAGTGATGGAAAGGTACAACTATCACTGCTCGGCCATCCTGTGTTCATCAGGCCAGTCAATTTAGCATTTCTGCAGGAGTTTTGAGCATGTCAAATTTCTTATGGCATTTGGCCCCAAAAAAAAGTGACTTTTGACTTTGACTTTTGACTTTGACTTTTGACTTCCTATGAAATCATATTGCAAATGGACAAATCATATTCCTTATGCACAAGTAAAAATAAAAAAAATATGATAATAACATTTTACAAAAGTATATTCATACAGTCCTTACACATGATTAATTGACATAAAATCGAAACAATTTCTAAAAACGGTCCAGAAAGCACTTTTTTACAAGGGTGATACGTTTTTTTTTTAAAGTTCACATTTTCGACTTTTAACTTCCTATGAAAGCATATTGTAAATGGACAAAACATATGCCTTATGCGCATGTAAAAAAAAAAAAAATTATGATAATAAAATTGGAATTTCGAAAAACGGTCCAGAAAGCACTTTTTTAAGGGGTGATAAGTTTTCGACAAAAAAATCATTTTTTCAAAATTTTGCTTTTGGATGTTGACTTGGGTTACATTTCCAATATGAAAAACCAAGGTGGAGCGCACTCGCCACCTGATTTTTAAAGTGTTACAACTGGCAATTGCCACATGGCATTTGCCGTACACTTTGCATGAATCAACGCCGAATTGGGTGGTATTGGACATCGTGTATATGGTTTGTCCGATGCCAATGACTTCCCATTCATTTTTGTCCAATTCAGGGGGTATTCCCTTACAGTTGTAACACCTTCTTTTAACTGGTAAAAGGTTAATGCCACACGGTCAAGGTTAGGCTTGCACAGATCGGGAGGACCTTAGGAACGTACCTGAGGTATAATTGTACTTCTCACCCTAACGGTTCTCTCACTGTCACCCAAAAGCAAATGACGTTGTGGGGCAGGCTTCATTTTGGGCCTACTTTTCTCATGGTCGCTGCGCTTAGACCGAGCGAGCTACGGTCAAGCGGGGCATCTCGTTAAACTCGACACGGCCTAGAGAATATGGAAATGCCATTGCTGGCTCTGTGTGTCTTTAAGCACCGCACTTTGTCACTCCATCCTTGCTGTGTGTGTGTGTCTGTGTGTGTGTGTGTGAGAGAGAGCTTTTCTTTGACATCTGTTGGGAGAAATGACTGACTTGCAGTTTATGGGGGTTGCCTAATCACACATATGAAGTTTTGAAAAGATCTGACCTTTTTAACCCTTGGAAACTGCCACTATGACACCATTTAAGGCACTTCTGGTTGGTACAGGAAGCTATAAATGAACTCATATCCTTATTGGGGTATGCCTTTACAGAATCCTGAGTGTGTGTTATTTCAGAAAATCATAGAAAATCACAGAAATCTCGCAGAGCTCCGCAGCACACTTTAAAAAGATTTGTTTGAACACCCTGCAACTGGATCTGTAACTGTTGAAAAAAAAAACCTATCTTTGAACATCACCAATCTGTCATTGTACGATTTCTCTTAAATGACGATAGATAAATGGCTGGTTCTTTTTTTATTGACACCGGAGGCTCCTTGACTTTGACGTGAAGTGGAAAAATAATTTCGCTATTTTCATTTTGGACCTTTAATCCCAGAGAAATGGCCATAACTCAAAAACCGTTGAGGCCTAGATGCCATCTTGTTCGAGGCCAACTGCCCATTATGCCAAACCTACGCTCACCAGGTTTCGGCTTCGAAATATTTTCAGTTTTCGAGATAAGGCCCCGTCGTGATTCGTGATGTTTTGTCCAATAGCAATATGATAGCTTATGCCCTCTTGTGGGATTTTCCGGGACAGCGGAAAAATGACCAAAATTTGATTATTTTATAAAACGGAAACCGAATGTCCGACAAAGTTCATTTGATGGCTTCCCGTTAGGTCCGGCCCTGCCGCTCGTCCCGAAGCCGTCCGCAAATTTTACAAACGTTTTCGAACGTCTAGTAAGGGACCGTACGTTTGCAATATGGACTTTCTCACTAACCATACAGCAAATGTCAAAATGTTCCCTTGAGGTATGTCAGAAGTGGGATTTGAACCCACGCCTCCATTGGAGACTGCGACCTGAACACAGCGCCTTAGACCGCTCGGCCATCCTGACTACAGCACATTTGGACAACAGGTCCACATGGCTGAAATCTTAACAAATGGCTTAATGGGTATTTTCAACGCAATCGTGTTATTATTTATTTTTAGGGTTTAACAAGACAGCTCAACTGTGACATGTGGCTTGACTTTAGATGTGGCCAGTTCGATTACCCTGCAGACTTTAAGAGTGTCTTCAGAATATGGCCATTTTGACATTAATTTAAAAATGCCTCAGATAGGACCAAAAAAGTGTCTGGAGCTATCCGTCAGGGTAAGAGTGACAACAGGTTTCCACATGTGAAAATGGGGGAAATCTTAGCAAATGGCTTAATGGTTATTCATGAGAATCGTGTTGTTGTATTGTTGAGTGTATCATGAGATCTCACCTGAAATCTGTGGCTTGACTACAAACCTGTAACCTATGCTAGTGTGGCCTATAGAGCTAGAAGGATGGATAATCAGGTGTGTAAAGGTGTGAGGTGGGATCCTATCCCAAATGGAGAACTAATCCCTATGTACTTGTGGAGATCTGAGAGGATATGATTGGTATAAGAAACACGACTAAGCTTCAACCTCCGGATGAGTCAAGATTGTTCTATTTCGTTGTCGGCAGGATTCGAACCTGCGCAGGAAGATCCTAATGGATTTCTAGTCCATCGCCTTAACCTCTCGGCCACGACAACAGGCTTGTCAGCAGTGAATGGGCCACCAGGCATAGCCTACAGAAAGTGATAATTTTACAACTGAAAGACAAAACAGTAACTCATTAACTCATTATAATGCAAAAACTTGAAATGTTCCCCTCATTCATTTGTTATTAAGTACAGGTGTTTTCTTATTTTCCTTGATCTTTGCTCAGCTCCAGAAGGTTTGCATTTGAGAGTGTTTATTATAAAGTGTTATTTCATCATCTTATTATTACTGCTAAGCAGCATGACTCCTGAGAGGAACTAAACAACTGTCAGAAGTGGGATTTGAACCCACGCCTCCATGGGAGACTGCGACCTGAACGCAGTGCCTTAGACCGCTCGGCCATCCTGACTACAGCATAGTACCTGGGTATCGGGTTAAAGAGTATGGGGTAAAAGTAGAAATACTTGCACAGCCTTCTAAAATCACCATTTAGAGACCTGTAAATTTTGCAGGCTGTGCCTATTTCTACTTGCACTTTCAATAGTCATTTGTTTTGTATCAATGAAAAACTCCAGTCATTGATTTAACCTCAATATGGCCTTCAATGGAAAAGAGTAGTAAATCGTCATTGAATGAACGCTAAACTGGCCTCAGAATATGGCCATTCTGATATAAATGATAAAATTCCTCAGATAAGACCAAATGCAAACCTGTCTGGAAATAAAGCAATCATCAGGGTAATAGTGAAACAGGTCCAACAAATGACTGGGGAAATCTTAACAAATTATTGCATAATGAGTTTTTCAATGAGTTTATTATTTATTTTTCAGTTTAAAAGGCAGCACTCACCTGTGACCTGTGGCTTGACATTAGATTGTCGGCGACTTGGTTACCCTGCAGACGATATTTTTGTTCTTCCCGCAGGTACAATCCACTGACAACGACCGACAAGTTGTGACGTTCCGAGATGCTTTTTGTTATTCGCCTGTTTTCCCGCCTGTAAATCATTCTTGCAGATCTCTTTCAGCCTCTCATCAATAGCTGTTTTTTGCAGAATATTAAAAATACGACCTGGTTATCCATCACTACTCATATTAACGCCACAGGTGTCATTTACATTACCTTAAGTCATTTATTTTTCAACTGGATTTTACAAAGGTGCATGACATGCAGGCGCTAAAAGTTGTCAGGAGTGGGTTTCAAACCATGCCTATAGGGGAGTCTGCGACCTGAATGACCATTAATGGTTATTTTCAATGCAATCATGTTTTTACTTTTTCTTTTAGGGTTTAACAAGGTTTCTCTTACCAATGACTTTAGATGTGGCCTTTTTTGATCCTATCTGCAGACTTTTTAAAGTGTCTTAAAATATGGCCATTTTGAAGACACTCTAAAGTCTAAAAATCCTCAGATAGGACCAAAAAAGTGTCTGGTGAGCTACCTTGTTAAACCCTAAAAGTGAAAACAGGTTTCATTGAAAATAACCAAATCATTCAGGTCAAATGGCTATAATGGTTAAACCCATGACAACTTTTGCGCCTGTATGTCATGCACCTTTGTAATATCAGTTGAAAAATAAATGACTTCAGGTAATGTAAATGACACCTCGTTAATATGAGTAGTGATTAACTATCGTATTTTTAATATTCTGCAAAAACAGCTAGTTGATGAGAGGCTGAAAGAGAATTGCAAGAATCGCGCAATTTCACAGGCGGGCCACAAACAGGCGAATAACAAAAGCATCTCGGAACGCACAACTCGTCGGTCGTTGTCAGTGGATTGTATTGGCGGGAAGAACAAAAATATAATCTGCAGGGTAATCGAAGTCGCCGCATCTAATGTCAAGCCACAGGTCACAGGTGAGCTGCCTTGTTAAACCCTAAAAATAAATAATAACACGATTGCGTTGAAAATACCCATTAAGCCATTTGTTAAGATTTCCCCCATGTGGACCTGTTGTCACTCTTACCCTGATGATTGCTGATATTTCCATACACTTTTTCGGTCTTATCTGAGGAATTTTATCATTTATATCAGAATGGCCATATTCTGAGGCCAGTTTAGCGTTCATTCAATGACGATTTACTACTCTTTTCCATTGAAGGCCATATTGAGGTTAAATCAATGACTGGAGTTTTTCATTGATAAAAACAAATGACTATTGAAAGTGCAAGTCGGTATCGTGCATAAATTTACTGGTCTCTGTGGTGATTTTAGAAGGCTGTGCCTATTTCTACTTTTACCCCATACTCTTTAACCCGATACCCAGGTACTATGCTGTAGTCAGGATGGCCGAGCGGTCTAAGGCGCTGCGTTCAGGTCGCAGTCTCCCATGGAGGCGTGGGTTCAAATCCCACTTCTGACAGTTGTTTAGTTCCTCTCAGGAGTCATGCTGCTTAGCAGTAATAATAAGATGATGAAATAACACTTTATAATAAACACTCTCAAATGCAAACCTTCTGGAGCTGAGCAAAGATCAAGGAAAATAAGAAAACAGCTGTACTTAATAACAAATGACTGAGGGGAACATTTCATGTTATTGCATAATGAGTTAATGAGTTACTGCATTGTCTTTCAGTTGTAAAATTATCACTTTCTGTAGGCTATGCCTGGTGGCCCATTCACTGCTGACAAGCCTGTTGTCGTGGCCGAGTGGTTAAGGCGATGGACTAGAAATCCATTAGGATCTTCCTGCGCAGGTTCGAATCCTGCCGACAACGAAATTAGATTTTCTTGACCCTCCGGAGGTTGAAGTTTAGTCGTGTTTCTTATACCAATCATATCCTAACAGATCTCCACAAGTACATAGGGATTAGTTGTCCATTTGGGATAGGATCCCACCTCACACCTTTACACACCTGGTTATCCATCCTTCTAGCTCTATAGGCCACAGTAGCATAGGTTACAGGTTTGTAGTCAAGCCACAGATTTCAGGTGAGATCTCATGATACACTCAACAATACAACAACACGATTCCCATGAATAACCATTCAGCCATTTGCTAAGATTTCACCCATTTTCACATGTGGAAACCTGTTGTCACTCTTACCCTGACGGATAGCTCCAGACACTTTTTGGTCCTATCTGAGGCATTTTTAAATTCATGTAAAAATGGCCATATTCTGAAGACACTCTTAAAGTCTGCAGGGTAATCGAACTGGCCACATCTAAAGTCATTGGTGAGAAACCTTGTTAAACCCTAAAAGAAAAAGTAAAACACGATTGCATTGAAAATAACCATTAAGTCATTCAGGTCGCAGACTCCCTATAGGCATGGTTTGAAACCCACTCCTGACAACTTTTTAGCGCCTGCATGTCATGCACCTTTGTAATATCCAGTTGAAAAATAAATGACTTCAGGTAATGTAAATGACACCTCGTTAATATGAGTAGTGATTAACTATCGTATTTTTAATATTCTGCAAAAACAGCTAGTTGATGAGAGGCTGAAAGAGAATTGCAAGAATCGCGCAATTTCACAGGCGGGCCACAAACAGGCGAATAACAAAAAGCATCTCGGAACGCACAACTCGTCGGTCGTTGTCAGTGGATTGTATTGGCGGGAAGAACAAAAATATAATCTGCAGGGTAATCGAAGTCGCCGCATCTAATGTCAAGCCACAGGTCATAGGTGAGCTGCCTTGTTAAACCCTAAAAATAAATAATAACACGATTGCGTTGAAAATACCCATTAAGCCATTTGTTAAGATTACCCCATGTGGACCTGTTGTCACTCTTACCCTGATGATTGCTGATATTTCCATACACTTTTTCGGTCTTATCTGAGGAATTTTATCATTTATATCAGAATGGCCATATTCTGAGGCCAGTTTAGCGTTCATTCAATGACGATTTACTACTCTTTTCCATTGAAGGCCATATTGAGGTTAAATCAATGACTGGAGTTTTTCATTGATAAAAACAAATGACTATTGAAAGTGCAAGTCGGTATCGTGCATAAATTTACTGGTCTCTGTGGTGATTTTAGAAGGCTGTGCCTATTTCTACTTTTACCCCATACTCTTTAACCCGATACCCAGGTACTATGCTGTAGTCAGGATGGCCGAGCGGTCTAAGGCGCTGCGTTCAGGTCGCAGTCTCCCATGGAGGCGTGGGTTCAAATCCCACTTCTGACAGTTGTTTAGTTCCTCTCAGGAGTCATGCTGCTTAGCAGTAATAATAAGATGATGAAATAACACTTTATAATAAACACTCTCAAATGCAAACCTTCTGGAGCTGAGCAAAGATCAAGGAAAATAAGAAAACAGCTGTACTTAATAACAAATGACTGAGGGGAACATTTCATGTTATTGCATAATGAGTTAATGAGTTACTGCATTGTCTTTCAGTTGTAAAATTATCACTTTCTGTAGGCTATGCCTGGTGGCCCATTCACTGCTGACAAGCCTGTTGTCGTGGCCGAGTGGTTAAGGCGATGGACTAGAAATCCATTAGGATCTTCCTGCGCAGGTTCGAATCCTGCCGACAACGAAATTAGATTTTCTTGACCCCTCCGGAGGTTGAAGTTTAGTCGTGTTTCTTATACCAATCATATCCTAACAGATCTCCACAAGTACATAGGGATTAGTTGTCCATTTGGGATAGGATCCCACCTCACACCTTTACACACCTGGTTATCCATCCTTCTAGCTCTATAGGCCACAGTAGCATAGGTTACAGGTTTGTAGTCAAGCCACAGATTTCAGGTGAGATCTCATGATACACTCAACAATACAACAACACGATTCCCATGAATAACCATTCAGCCATTTGCTAAGATTTCACCCATTTTCACATGTGGAAACCTGTTGTCACTCTTACCCTGACGGATAGCTCCAGACACTTTTTTGGTCCTATCTGAGGCATTTTTAAATTCATGTAAAAATGGCCATATTCTGAAGACACTCTTAAAGTCTGCAGGGTAATCGAACTGGCCACATCTAAAGTCATTGGTGAGAAACCTTGTTAAACCCTAAAAGAAAAAGTAAAAACATGATTGCATTGAAAATAACCATTAAGTCATTCAGGTCGCAGACTCACCTATAGGCATGGTTTGAAACCCACTCCTGACAACTTTTTAGCGCCTGCATGTCATGCACCTTTGTAAAATCCAGTTGAAAAATAAATGACTTAAGGTAATGTAAATGACACCTCGTTAATATGAGTAGTGATTAACTATCGTATTTTTAATATTCTGCAAAAACAGCTAGTTGATGAGAGGCTGAAAGAGAATTGCAAGAATCGCGCAATTTCACAGGCGGGCCACAAACAGGCGAATAACAAAAAGCATCTCGGAACGCACAACTCGTCGGTCGTTGTCAGTGGATTGTATTGGCGGGAAGAACAAAAATATAATCTGCAGGGTAATCGAAGTCGCCGCATCTAATGTCAAGCCACAGGTCACAGGTGAGCTGCCTTGTTAAACCCTAAAAATAAATAATAACACGATTGCGTTGAAAATACCCATTAAGCCATTTGTTAAGATTTCCCCCATGTGGACCTGTTGTCACTCTTACCCTGATGATTGCTGATATTTCCATACACTTTTTCGGTCTTATCTGAGGAATTTTATCATTTATATCAGAATGGCCATATTCTGAGGCCAGTTTAGCGTTCATTCAATGACGATTTACTACTCTTTTCCATTGAAGGCCATATTGAGGTTAAATCAATGACTGGAGTTTTTCATTGATAAAAACAAATGACTATTGAAAGTGCAAGTCGGTATCGTGCATAAATTTACTGGTCTCTGTGGTGATTTTAGAAGGCTGTGCCTATTTCTACTTTTACCCCATACTCTTTAACCCGATACCCAGGTACTATGCTGTAGTCAGGATGGCCGAGCGGTCTAAGGCGCTGCGTTCAGGTCGCAGTCTCCCATGGAGGCGTGGGTTCAAATCCCACTTCTGACAGTTGTTTAGTTCCTCTCAGGAGTCATGCTGCTTAGCAGTAATAATAAGATGATGAAATAACACTTTATAATAAACACTCTCAAATGCAAACCTTCTGGAGCTGAGCAAAGATCAAGGAAAATAAGAAAACAGCTGTACTTAATAACAAATGACTGAGGGGAACATTTCATGTTATTGCATAATGAGTTAATGAGTTACTGCATTGTCTTTCAGTTGTAAAATTATCACTTTCTGTAGGCTATGCCTGGTGGCCCATTCACTGCTGACAAGCCTGTTGTCGTGGCCGAGTGGTTAAGGCGATGGACTAGAAATCCATTAGGATCTTCCTGCGCAGGTTCGAATCCTGCCGACAACGAAATTAGATTTTCTTGACCCCTCCGGAGGTTGAAGTTTAGTCGTGTTTCTTATACCAATCATATCCTAACAGATCTCCACAAGTACATAGGGATTAGTTGTCCATTTGGGATAGGATCCCACCTCACACCTTTACACACCTGGTTATCCATCCTTCTAGCTCTATAGGCCACAGTAGCATAGGTTACAGGTTTGTAGTCAAGCCACAGATTTCAGGTGAGATCTCATGATACACTCAACAATACAACAACACGATTCCCATGAATAACCATTCAGCCATTTGCTAAGATTTCACCCATTTTCACATGTGGAAACCTGTTGTCACTCTTACCCTGACGGATAGCTCCAGACACTTTTTTGGTCCTATCTGAGGCATTTTTAAATTCATGTAAAAATGGCCATATTCTGAAGACACTCTTAAAGTCTGCAGGGTAATCGAACTGGCCACATCTAAAGTCATTGGTGAGAAACCTTGTTAAACCCTAAAAGAAAAAGTAAAAACACGATTGCATTGAAAATAACCATTAAGTCATTCAGGTCGCAGACTCCCTATAGGCATGGTTTGAAACCCACTCCTGACAACTTTTTAGCGCCTGCATGTCATGCACCTTTGTAATATCCAGTTGAAAAATAAATGACTTCAGGTAATGTAAATGACACCTCGTTAATATGAGTAGTGATTAACTATCGTATTTTTAATATTCTGCAAAAACAGCTAGTTGATGAGAGGCTGAAAGAGAATTGCAAGAATCGCGCAATTTCACAGGCGGGCCACAAACAGGCGAATAACAAAAAGCATCTCGGAACGCACAACTCGTCGGTCGTTGTCAGTGGATTGTATTGGCGGGAAGAACAAAAATATAATCTGCAGGGTAATCGAAGTCGCCGCATCTAATGTCAAGCCACAGGTCACAGGTGAGCTGCCTTGTTAAACCCTAAAAATAAATAATAACACGATTGCGTTGAAAATACCCATTAAGCCATTTGTTAAGATTTCCCCCATGTGGACCTGTTGTCACTCTTACCCTGATGATTGCTGATATTTCCATACACTTTTTCGGTCTTATCTGAGGAATTTTATCATTTATATCAGAATGGCCATATTCTGAGGCCAGTTTAGCGTTCATTCAATGACGATTTACTACTCTTTTCCATTGAAGGCCATATTGAGGTTAAATCAATGACTGGAGTTTTTCATTGATAAAAACAAATGACTATTGAAAGTGCAAGTCGGTATCGTGCATAAATTTACTGGTCTCTGTGGTGATTTTAGAAGGCTGTGCCTATTTCTACTTTTACCCCATACTCTTTAACCCGATACCCAGGTACTATGCTGTAGTCAGGATGGCCGAGCGGTCTAAGGCGCTGCGTTCAGGTCGCAGTCTCCCATGGAGGCGTGGGTTCAAATCCCACTTCTGACAGTTGTTTAGTTCCTCTCAGGAGTCATGCTGCTTAGCAGTAATAATAAGATGATGAAATAACACTTTATAATAAACACTCTCAAATGCAAACCTTCTGGAGCTGAGCAAAGATCAAGGAAAATAAGAAAACAGCTGTACTTAATAACAAATGACTGAGGGGAACATTTCATGTTATTGCATAATGAGTTAATGAGTTACTGCATTGTCTTTCAGTTGTAAAATTATCACTTTCTGTAGGCTATGCCTGGTGGCCCATTCACTGCTGACAAGCCTGTTGTCGTGGCCGAGTGGTTAAGGCGATGGACTAGAAATCCATTAGGATCTTCCTGCGCAGGTTCGAATCCTGCCGACAACGAAATTAGATTTTCTTGACCCCTCCGGAGGTTGAAGTTTAGTCGTGTTTCTTATACCAATCATATCCTAACAGATCTCCACAAGTACATAGGGATTAGTTGTCCATTTGGGATAGGATCCCACCTCACACCTTTACACACCTGGTTATCCATCCTTCTAGCTCTATAGGCCACAGTAGCATAGGTTACAGGTTTGTAGTCAAGCCACAGATTTCAGGTGAGATCTCATGATACACTCAACAATACAACAACACGATTCCCATGAATAACCATTCAGCCATTTGCTAAGATTTCACCCATTTTCACATGTGGAAACCTGTTGTCACTCTTACCCTGACGGATAGCTCCAGACACTTTTGGTCCTATCTGAGGCATTTTTAAATTCATGTAAAAATGGCCATATTCTGAAGACACTCTTAAAGTCTGCAGGGTAATCGAACTGGCCACATCTAAAGTCATTGGTGAGAAACCTTGTTAAACCCTAAAAGAAAAAGTAAAAACACGATTGCATTGAAAATAACCATTAAGTCATTCAGGTCGCAGACTCCCCTATAGGCATGGTTTGAAACCCACTCCTGACAACTTTTTAGCGCCTGCATGTCATGCACCTTTGTAATATCCAGTTGAAAAATAAATGACTTCAGGTAATGTAAATGACACCTCGTTAATATGAGTAGTGATTAACTATCGTATTTTTAATATTCTGCAAAAACAGCTAGTTGATGAGAGGCTGAAAGAGAATTGCAAGAATCGCGCAATTTCACAGGCGGGCCACAAACAGGCGAATAACAAAAAGCATCTCGGAACGCACAACTCGTCGGTCGTTGTCAGTGGATTGTATTGGCGGGAAGAACAAAAATATAATCTGCAGGGTAATCGAAGTCGCCGCATCTAATGTCAAGCCACAGGTCACAGGTGAGCTGCCTTGTTAAACCCTAAAAATAAATAATAACACGATTGCGTTGAAAATACCCATTAAGCCATTTGTTAAGATTTCCCCCATGTGGACCTGTTGTCACTCTTACCCTGATGATTGCTGATATTTCCATACACTTTTTCGGTCTCATCTGAGGAATTTTATCATTTATATCAGAATGGCCATATTCTGAGGCCAGTTTAGCGTTCATTCAATGACGATTTACTACTCTTTTCCATTGAAGGCCATATTGAGGTTAAATCAATGACTGGAGTTTTTCATTGATAAAAACAAATGACTATTGAAAGTGCAAGTCGGTATCGTGCATTTACTGGTCTCTGTGGTGATTTTAGAAGGCTGTGCCTATTTCTACTTTTACCCCATACTCTTTAACCCGATACCCAGGTACTGTGCTGTAGTCAGGATGGCCGAGCGGTCTAAGGCGCTGCGTTCAGGTCGCAGTCTCCCATGGAGGCGTGGGTTCAAATCCCACTTCTGACAGTTGTTTAGTTCCTCTCAGGAGTCATGCTGCTTAGCAGTAATAATAAGATGATGAAATAACACTTTATAATAAACACTCTCAAATGCAAACCTTCTGGAGCTGAGCAAAGATCAAGGAAAATAAGAAAACAGCTGTACTTAATAACAAATGACTGAGGGGAACATTTCATGTTATTGCATAATGAGTTAATGAGTTACTGCATTGTCTTTCAGTTGTAAAATTATCACTTTCTGTAGGCTATGCCTGGTGGCCCATTCACTCACTGCTGACAAGACTGTTGTCGTGGACGAGGGGTTAAGGCGATGGACTAGAAATCCATTAGGATCTTCCTGCGCAGGTTCGAATCCTGCCGACAACGAAATTAGATTTTCTTGACCCCTCCGGAGGTTGAAGTTTAGTCGTGTTTCTTATACCAATCATATCCTAACAGATCTCCACAAGTACATAGGGATTAGTTGTCCATTTGGGATAGGATCCCACCTCACACCTTTACACACCTGGTTATCCATCCTTCTAGCTCTATAGGCCACAGTAGCATAGGTTACAGGTTTGTAGTCAAGCCACAGATTTCAGGTGAGATCTCATGATACACTCAACAATACAACAACACGATTCCCATGAATAACCATTCAGCCATTTGCTAAGATTTCACCCATTTTCACATGTGGAAACCTGTTGTCACTCTTACCCTGACGGATAGCTCCAGACACTTTTTTGGTCCTATCTGAGGCATTTTTAAATTCATGTAAAAATGGCCATATTCTGAAGACACTCTTAAAGTCTGCAGGGTAATCGAACTGGCCACATCTAAAGTCATTGGTGAGAAACCTTGTTAAACCCTAAAAGAAAAAGTAAAAACACGATTGCATTGAAAATAACCATTAAGTCATTCAGGTCGCAGACTCCCCTATAGGCATGGTTTGAAACCCACTCCTGACAACTTTTTAGCGCCTGCATGTCATGCACCTTTGTAATATCCAGTTGAAAAATAAATGACTTAAGGTAATGTAAATGACACCTAGTTAATATGAGTAGTGAATAACTATAGTATTTTTAATATTCTGCAACAACAGCTAGTTGATGAGAGGCTGAAAGAGAATTGCAAGAATCGCGCAATTTCACAGGCGGGCCACAAACAGGCGAATAACAAAAAGCATCTCGGAACGCACAACTCGTCGGTCGTGGTCAGTGGATTGTGTTGGCGGGAAGAACAAAAATATAATCTGCAGGGTAATCGAAGTCGCCGCATCTAATGTCAAGCCACAGGTCACAGGTGAGCTGCCTTGTTAAACCCTAAAAATAAATAATAACACGATTGCGTTGAAAATACCCATTAAGCCATTTGTTAAGATTTCCCCCATGTGGACCTGTTGTCACTCTTACCCTGATGATTGCTGATATTTCCATACACTTTTTCGGTCTCATCTGAGGAATTTTATCATTTATATCAGAATGGCCATATTCTGAGGCCAGTTTAGCGTTCATTCAATGACGATTTACTACTCTTTTCCATTGAAGGCCATATTGAGGTTAAATCAATGACTGGAGTTTTTCATTGATAAAAACAAATGACTATTGAAAGTGCAAGTCGGTATCGTGCATACATTTACTGGTCTCTGTGGTGATTTTAGAAGGCTGTGCCTATTTCTACTTTTACCCCATACTCTTTAACCCGATACCCAGGTACTGTGCTGTAGTCAGGATGGCCGAGCGGTCTAAGGCGCTGCGTTCAGGTCGCAGTCTCCCATGGAGGCGTGGGTTCAAATCCCACTTCTGACAGTTGTTTAGTTCCTCTCAGGAGTCATGCTGCTTAGCAGTAATAATAAGATGATGAAATAACACTTTATAATAAACACTCTCAAATGCAAACCTTCTGGAGCTGAGCAAAGATCAAGGAAAATAAGAAAACAGCTGTACTTAATAACAAATGACTGAGGGGAACATTTCATGTTATTGCATAATGAGTTAATGAGTTACTGCATTGTCTTTCAGTTGTAAAATTATCACTTTCTGTAGGCTATGCCTGGTGGCCCATTCACTGCTGACAAGCCTGTTGTCGTGGCCGAGTGGTTAAGGCGATGGACTAGAAATCCATTAGGATCTTCCTGCGCAGGTTCGAATCCTGCCGACAACGAAATTAGATTTTCTTGACCCCTCCGGAGGTTGAAGTTTAGTCGTGTTTCTTATACCAATCATATCCTAACAGATCTCCACAAGTACATAGGGATTAGTTGTCCATTTGGGATAGGATCCCACCTCACACCTTTACACACCTGGTTATCCATCCTTCTAGCTCTATAGGCCACAGTAGCATAGGTTACAGGTTTGTAGTCAAGCCACAGATTTCAGGTGAGATCTCATGATACACTCAACAATACAACAACACGATTCCCATGAATAACCATTCAGCCATTTGCTAAGATTTCACCCATTTTCACATGTGGAAACCTGTTGTCACTCTTACCCTGACGGATAGCTCCAGACACTTTTTTGGTCCTATCTGAGGCATTTTTAAATTCATGTAAAAATGGCCATATTCTGAAGACACTCTTAAAGTCTGCAGGGTAATCGAACTGGCCACATCTAAAGTCATTGGTGAGAAACCTTGTTAAACCCTAAAAGAAAAAGTAAAAACACGATTGCATTGAAAATAACCATTAAGTCATTCAGGTCGCAGACTCCCTATAGGCATGGTTTGAAACCCACTCCTGACAACTTTTTAGCGCCTGCATGTCATGCACCTTTGTAATATCCAGTTGAAAAATAAATGACTTCAGGTAATGTAAATGACACCTCGTTAATATGAGTAGTGATTAACTATCGTATTTTTAATATTCTGCAAAAACAGCTAGTTGATGAGAGGCTGAAAGAGAATTGCAAGAATCGCGCAATTTCACAGGCGGGCCACAAACAGGCGAATAACAAAAGCATCTCGGAACGCACAACTCGTCGGTCGTTGTCAGTGGATTGTATTGGCGGGAAGAACAAAAATATAATCTGCAGGGTAATCGAAGTCGCCGCATCTAATGTCAAGCCACAGGTCACAGGTGAGCTGCCTTGTTAAACCCTAAAAATAAATAATAACACGATTGCGTTGAAAATACCCATTAAGCCATTTGTTAAGATTTCCCCCATGTGGACCTGTTGTCACTCTTACCCTGATGATTGCTGATATTTCCATACACTTTTTCGGTCTTATCTGAGGAATTTTATCATTTATATCAGAATGGCCATATTCTGAGGCCAGTTTAGCGTTCATTCAATGACGATTTACTACTCTTTTCCATTGAAGGCCATATTGAGGTTAAATCAATGACTGGAGTTTTTCATTGATAAAAACAAATGACTATTGAAAGTGCAAGTCGGTATCGTGCATTTACTGGTCTCTGTGGTGATTTTAGAAGGCTGTGCCTATTTCTACTTTTACCCCATACTCTTTAACCCGATACCCAGGTACTGTGCTGTAGTCAGGATGGCCGAGCGGTCTAAGGCGCTGCGTTCAGGTCGCAGTCTCCCATGGAGGCGTGGGTTCAAATCCCACTTCTGACAGTTGTTTAGTTCCTCTCAGGAGTCATGCTGCTTAGCAGTAATAATAAGATGATGAAATAACACTTTATAATAAACACTCTCAAATGCAAACCTTCTGGAGCTGAGCAAAGATCAAGGAAAATAAGAAAACAGCTGTACTTAATAACAAATGACTGAGGGGAACATTTCATGTTATTGCATAATGAGTTAATGAGTTACTGCATTGTCTTTCAGTTGTAAAATTATCACTTTCTGTAGGCTATGCCTGGTGGCCCATTCACTGCTGACAAGCCTGTTGTCGTGGCCGAGTGGTTAAGGCGATGGACTAGAAATCCATTAGGATCTTCCTGCGCAGGTTCGAATCCTGCCGACAACGAAATTAGATTTTCTTGACCCCTCCGGAGGTTGAAGTTTAGTCGTGTTTCTTATACCAATCATATCCTAACAGATCTCCACAAGTACATAGGGATTAGTTGTCCATTTGGGATAGGATCCCACCTCACACCTTTACACACCTGGTTATCCATCCTTCTAGCTCTATAGGCCACAGTAGCATAGGTTACAGGTTTGTAGTCAAGCCACAGATTTCAGGTGAGATCTCATGATACACTCAACAATACAACAACACGATTCCCATGAATAACCATTCAGCCATTTGCTAAGATTTCACCCATTTTCACATGTGGAAACCTGTTGTCACTCTTACCCTGACGGATAGCTCCAGACACTTTTTTGGTCCTATCTGAGGCATTTTTAAATTCATGTAAAAATGGCCATATTCTGAAGACACTCTTAAAGTCTGCAGGGTAATCGAACTGGCCACATCTAAAGTCATTGGTGAGAAACCTTGTTAAACCCTAAAAGAAAAAGTAAAAACACGATTGCATTGAAAATAACCATTAAGTCATTCAGGTCGCAGACTCCCCTATAGGCATGGTTTGAAACCCACTCCTGACAACTTTTTAGCGCCTGCATGTCATGCACCTTTGTAATATCCAGTTGAAAAATAAATGACTTCAGGTAATGTAAATGACACCTAGTTAATATGAGTAGTGAATAACTATAGTATTTTTAATATTCTGCAACAACAGCTAGTTGATGAGAGGCTGAAAGAGAATTGCAAGAATCGCGCAATTTCACAGGCGGGCCACAAACAGGCGAATAACAAAAAGCATCTCGGAACGCACAACTCGTCGGTCGTGGTCAGTGGATTGTGTTGGCGGGAAGAACAAAAATATAATCTGCAGGGTAATCGAAGTCGCCGCATCTAATGTCAAGCCACAGGTCACAGGTGAGCTGCCTTGTTAAACCCTAAAAATAAATAATAACACGATTGCGTTGAAAATACCCATTAAGCCATTTGTTAAGATTTCCCCCATGTGGACCTGTTGTCACTCTTACCCTGATGATTGCTGATATTTCCATACACTTTTTCGGTCTTATCTGAGGAATTTTATCATTTATATCAGAATGGCCATATTCTGAGGCCAGTTTAGCGTTCATTCAATGACGATTTACTACTCTTTTCCATTGAAGGCCATATTGAGGTTAAATCAATGACTGGAGTTTTTCATTGATAAAAACAAATGACTATTGAAAGTGCAAGTCGGTATCGTGCATTTTACTGGTCTCTGTGGTGATTTTAGAAGGCTGTGCCTATTTCTACTTTTACCCCATACTCTTTAACCCGATACCCAGGTACTATGCTGTAGTCAGGATGGCCGAGCGGTCTAAGGCGCTGCGTTCAGGTCGCAGTCTCCCATGGAGGCGTGGGTTCAAATCCCACTTCTGACAGTTGTTTAGTTCCTCTCAGGAGTCATGCTGCTTAGCAGTAATAATAAGATGATGAAATAACACTTTATAATAAACACTCTCAAATGCAAACCTTCTGGAGCTGAGCAAAGATCAAGGAAAATAAGAAAACAGCTGTACTTAATAACAAATGACTGAGGGGAACATTTCATGTTATTGCATAATGAGTTAATGAGTTACTGCATTGTCTTTCAGTTGTAAAATTATCACTTTCTGTAGGCTATGCCTGGTGGCCCATTCACTGCTGACAAGCCTGTTGTCGTGGCCGAGTGGTTAAGGCGATGGACTAGAAATCCATTAGGATCTTCCTGCGCAGGTTCGAATCCTGCCGACAACGAAATTAGATTTTCTTGACCCCTCCGGAGGTTGAAGTTTAGTCGTGTTTCTTATACCAATCATATCCTAACAGATCTCCACAAGTACATAGGGATTAGTTGTCCATTTGGGATAGGATCCCACCTCACACCTTTACACACCTGGTTATCCATCCTTCTAGCTCTATAGGCCACAGTAGCATAGGTTACAGGTTTGTAGTCAAGCCACAGATTTCAGGTGAGATCTCATGATACACTCAACAATACAACAACACGATTCCCATGAATAACCATTCAGCCATTTGCTAAGATTTCACCCATTTTCACATGTGGAAACCTGTTGTCACTCTTACCCTGACGGATAGCTCCAGACACTTTTTTGGTCCTATCTGAGGCATTTTTAAATTCATGTAAAAATGGCCATATTCTGAAGACACTCTTAAAGTCTGCAGGGTAATCGAACTGGCCACATCTAAAGTCATTGGTGAGAAACCTTGTTAAACCCTAAAAGAAAAAGTAAAAACACGATTGCATTGAAAATAACCATTAAGTCATTCAGGTCGCAGACTCCCTATAGGCATGGTTTGAAACCCACTCCTGACAACTTTTTAGCGCCTGCATGTCATGCACCTTTGTAATATCCAGTTGAAAAATAAATGACTTCAGGTAATGTAAATGACACCTCGTTAATATGAGTAGTGATTAACTATCGTATTTTTAATATTCTGCAAAAACAGCTAGTTGATGAGAGGCTGAAAGAGAATTGCAAGAATCGCGCAATTTCACAGGCGGGCCACAAACAGGCGAATAACAAAAAGCATCTCGGAACGCACAACTCGTCGGTCGTTGTCAGTGGATTGTATTGGCGGGAAGAACAAAAATATAATCTGCAGGGTAATCGAAGTCGCCGCATCTAATGTCAAGCCACAGGTCACAGGTGAGCTGCCTTGTTAAACCCTAAAAATAAATAATAACACGATTGCGTTGAAAATACCCATTAAGCCATTTGTTAAGATTTCCCCCATGTGGACCTGTTGTCACTCTTACCCTGATGATTGCTGATATTTCCATACACTTTTTCGGTCTCATCTGAGGAATTTTATCATTTATATCAGAATGGCCATATTCTGAGGCCAGTTTAGCGTTCATTCAATGACGATTTACTACTCTTTTCCATTGAAGGCCATATTGAGGTTAAATCAATGACTGGAGTTTTTCATTGATAAAAACAAATGACTATTGAAAGTGCAAGTCGGTATCGTGCATACATTTACTGGTCTCTGTGGTGATTTTAGAAGGCTGTGCCTATTTCTACTTTTACCCCATACTCTTTAACCCGATACCCAGGTACTATGCTGTAGTCAGGATGGCCGAGCGGTCTAAGGCGCTGCGTTCAGGTCGCAGTCTCCCATGGAGGCGTGGGTTCAAATCCCACTTCTGACAGTTGTTTAGTTCCTCTCAGGAGTCATGCTGCTTAGCAGTAATAATAAGATGATGAAATAACACTTTATAATAAACACTCTCAAATGCAAACCTTCTGGAGCTGAGCAAAGATCAAGGAAAATAAGAAAACAGCTGTACTTAATAACAAATGACTGAGGGGAACATTTCATGTTATTGCATAATGAGTTAATGAGTTACTGCATTGTCTTTCAGTTGTAAAATTATCACTTTCTGTAGGCTATGCCTGGTGGCCCATTCACTGCTGACAAGCCTGTTGTCGTGGCCGAGTGGTTAAGGCGATGGACTAGAAATCCATTAGGATCTTCCTGCGCAGGTTCGAATCCTGCCGACAACGAAATTAGATTTTCTTGACCCTCCGGAGGTTGAAGTTTAGTCGTGTTTCTTATACCAATCATATCCTAACAGATCTCCACAAGTACATAGGGATTAGTTGTCCATTTGGGATAGGATCCCACCTCACACCTTTACACACCTGGTTATCCATCCTTCTAGCTCTATAGGCCACAGTAGCATAGGTTACAGGTTTGTAGTCAAGCCACAGATTTCAGGTGAGATCTCATGATACACTCAACAATACAACAACACGATTCCCATGAATAACCATTCAGCCATTTGCTAAGATTTCACCCATTTTCACATGTGGAAACCTGTTGTCACTCTTACCCTGACGGATAGCTCCAGACACTTTTTTGGTCCTATCTGAGGCATTTTTAAATTCATGTAAAAATGGCCATATTCTGAAGACACTCTTAAAGTCTGCAGGGTAATCGAACTGGCCACATCTAAAGTCATTGGTGAGAAACCTTGTTAAACCCTAAAAGAAAAAGTAAAAACACGATTGCATTGAAAATAACCATTAAGTCATTCAGGTCGCAGACTCCCTATAGGCATGGTTTGAAACCCACTCCTGACAACTTTTTAGCGCCTGCATGTCATGCACCTTTGTAATATCCAGTTGAAAAATAAATGACTTCAGGTAATGTAAATGACACCTCGTTAATATGAGTAGTGATTAACTATCGTATTTTTAATATTCTGCAAAAACAGCTAGTTGATGAGAGGCTGAAAGAGAATTGCAAGAATCGCGCAATTTCACAGGCGGGCCACAAACAGGCGAATAACAAAAAGCATCTCGGAACGCACAACTCGTCGGTCGTTGTCAGTGGATTGTATTGGCGGGAAGAACAAAAATATAATCTGCAGGGTAATCGAAGTCGCCGCATCTAATGTCAAGCCACAGGTCACAGGTGAGCTGCCTTGTTAAACCCTAAAAATAAATAATAACACGATTGCGTTGAAAATACCCATTAAGCCATTTGTTAAGATTTCCCCCATGTGGACCTGTTGTCACTCTTACCCTGATGATTGCTGATATTTCCATACACTTTTTCGGTCTTATCTGAGGAATTTTATCATTTATATCAGAATGGCCATATTCTGAGGCCAGTTTAGCGTTCATTCAATGACGATTTACTACTCTTTTCCATTGAAGGCCATATTGAGGTTAAATCAATGACTGGAGTTTTTCATTGATAAAAACAAATGACTATTGAAAGTGCAAGTCGGTATCGTGCATACATTTACTGGTCTCTGTGGTGATTTTAGAAGGCTGTGCCTATTTCTACTTTTACCCCATACTCTTTAACCCGATACCCAGGTACTGTGCTGTAGTCAGGATGGCCGAGCGGTCTAAGGCGCTGCGTTCAGGTCGCAGTCTCCCATGGAGGCGTGGGTTCAAATCCCACTTCTGACAGTTGTTTAGTTCCTCTCAGGAGTCATGCTGCTTAGCAGTAATAATAAGATGATGAAATAACACTTTATAATAAACACTCTCAAATGCAAACCTTCTGGAGCTGAGCAAAGATCAAGGAAAATAAGAAAACAGCTGTACTTAATAACAAATGACTGAGGGGAACATTTCATGTTATTGCATAATGAGTTAATGAGTTACTGCATTGTCTTTCAGTTGTAAAATTATCACTTTCTGTAGGCTATGCCTGGTGGCCCATTCACTGCTGACAAGCCTGTTGTCGTGGCCGAGTGGTTAAGGCGATGGACTAGAAATCCATTAGGATCTTCCTGCGCAGGTTCGAATCCTGCCGACAACGAAATTAGATTTTCTTGACCCCTCCGGAGGTTGAAGTTTAGTCGTGTTTCTTATACCAATCATATCCTAACAGATCTCCACAAGTACATAGGGATTAGTTGTCCATTTGGGATAGGATCCCACCTCACACCTTTACACACCTGGTTATCCATCCTTCTAGCTCTATAGGCCACAGTAGCATAGGTTACAGGTTTGTAGTCAAGCCACAGATTTCAGGTGAGATCTCATGATACACTCAACAATACAACAACACGATTCCCATGAATAACCATTCAGCCATTTGCTAAGATTTCACCCATTTTCACATGTGGAAACCTGTTGTCACTCTTACCCTGACGGATAGCTCCAGACACTTTTTTGGTCCTATCTGAGGCATTTTTAAATTCATGTAAAAATGGCCATATTCTGAAGACACTCTTAAAGTCTGCAGGGTAATCGAACTGGCCACATCTAAAGTCATTGGTGAGAAACCTTGTTAAACCCTAAAAGAAAAAGTAAAAACACGATTGCATTGAAAATAACCATTAAGTCATTCAGGTCGCAGACTCCCTATAGGCATGGTTTGAAACCCACTCCTGACAACTTTTTAGCGCCTGCATGTCATGCACCTTTGTAATATCCAGTTGAAAAATAAATGACTTCAGGTAATGTAAATGACACCTCGTTAATATGAGTAGTGATTAACTATCGTATTTTTAATATTCTGCAAAAACAGCTAGTTGATGAGAGGCTGAAAGAGAATTGCAAGAATCGCGCAATTTCACAGGCGGGCCACAAACAGGCGAATAACAAAAAGCATCTCGGAACGCACAACTCGTCGGTCGTTGTCAGTGGATTGTATTGGCGGGAAGAACAAAAATATAATCTGCAGGGTAATCGAAGTCGCCGCATCTAATGTCAAGCCACAGGTCACAGGTGAGCTGCCTTGTTAAACCCTAAAAATAAATAATAACACGATTGCGTTGAAAATACCCATTAAGCCATTTGTTAAGATTTCCCCATGTGGACCTGTTGTCACTCTTACCCTGATGATTGCTGATATTTCCATACACTTTTTCGGTCTCATCTGAGGAATTTTATCATTTATATCAGAATGGCCATATTCTGAGGCCAGTTTAGCGTTCATTCAATGACGATTTACTACTCTTTTCCATTGAAGGCCATATTGAGGTTAAATCAATGACTGGAGTTTTTCATTGATAAAAACAAATGACTATTGAAAGTGCAAGTCGGTATCGTGCATTTTACTGGTCTCTGTGGTGATTTTAGAAGGCTGTGCCTATTTCTACTTTTACCCCATACTCTTTAACCCGATACCCAGGTACTATGCTGTAGGCAGGATGGCCGAGCGGTCTAAGGCGCTGAGTTCAGGTTGCAGTCTCCCATGGAGGCGTGGGTTCAAATCCCACTTCTGACAGTTGTTTAGTTCCTCTCAGGAGTCATGCTGCTTAGCAGTAATAATAAGATGATGAAATAACACTTTATAATAAACACTCTCAAATGCAAACCTTCTGGAGCTTAGCAAAGATCAAGGAAAATAAGAAAACAGCTGTACTTAATGACTGAGGGGAACATTTAATGTTATTGCATAATGAGTTAATGAGTTACTGCATTGTCTTTCAGTTGTAAAATTATCACTTTCTGTAGGCTATGCCTGGTGGTCCATTCACCGCTGACAAGCCTGTTGTCGTGGCCGAGTGGTTAAGGCGATGGACTAGAAATCCATTAGGATCTTCCTGCGCAGGTTCGAATCCTGCCGACAACGAAATTAGATTTTCTTGACCCCTCCGGAGGTTGAAGTTTAGTCGTGTTTCTTATACCAATCATATCCTAACAGATCTCCACAAGTACATAGGGATTAGTTGTCCATTTGGGATAGGATCCCACCTCACACCTTTACACACCTGGTTATCCATCCTTCTAGCTCTATAGGCCACAGTAGCATAGGTTACAGGTTTGTAGTCAAGCCACAGATTTCAGGTGAGATCTCATGATACACTCAACAATACAACAACACGATTCCCATGAATAACCATTCAGCCATTTGCTAAGATTTCACCCATTTTCACATGTGGAAACCTGTTGTCACTCTTACCCTGACGGATAGCTCCAGACACTTTTTTGGTCCTATCTGAGGCATTTTTAAATTCATGTAAAAATGGCCATATTCTGAAGACACTCTTAAAGTCTGCAGGGTAATCGAACTGGCCACATCTAAAGTCATTGGTGAGAAACCTTGTTAAACCCTAAAAGAAAAAGTAAAAACACGATTGCATTGAAAATAACCATTAAGTCATTCAGGTCGCAGACTCCCCTATAGGCATGGTTTGAAACCCACTCCTGACAACTTTTTAGCGCCTGCATGTCATGCACCTTTGTAATATCCAGTTGAAAAATAAATGACTTCAGGTAATGTAAATGACACCTCGTTAATATGAGTAGTGATTAACTATCGTATTTTTAATATTCTGCAAAAACAGCTAGTTGATGAGAGGCTGAAAGAGAATTGCAAGAATCGCGCAATTTCACAGGCGGGCCACAAACAGGCGAATAAAAAGCATCTCGGAACGCACAACTCGTCGGTCGTTGTCAGTGGATTGTATTGGCGGGAAGAACAAAAATATAATCTGCAGGGTAATCGAAGTCGCCGCATCTAATGTCAAGCCACAGGTCACAGGTGAGCTGCCTTGTTAAACCCTAAAAATAAATAATAACACGATTGCGTTGAAAATACCCATTAAGCCATTTGTTAAGATTTCCCCCATGTGGACCTGTTGTCACTCTTACCCTGATGATTGCTGATATTTCCATACACTTTTTCGGTCTTATCTGAGGAATTTTATCATTTATATCAGAATGGCCATATTCTGAGGCCAGTTTAGCGTTCATTCAATGACGATTTACTACTCTTTTCCATTGAAGGCCATATTGAGGTTAAATCAATGACTGGAGTTTTTCATTGATAAAAACAAATGACTATTGAAAGTGCAAGTCGGTATCGTGCATAAATTTACTGGTCTCTGTGGTGATTTTAGAAGGCTGTGCCTATTTCTACTTTTACCCCATACTCTTTAACCCGATACCCAGGTACTATGCTGTAGTCAGGATGGCCGAGCGGTCTAAGGCGCTGCGTTCAGGTCGCAGTCTCCCATGGAGGCGTGGGTTCAAATCCCACTTCTGACAGTTGTTTAGTTCCTCTCAGGAGTCATGCTGCTTAGCAGTAATAATAAGATGATGAAATAACACTTTATAATAAACACTCTCAAATGCAAACCTTCTGGAGCTGAGCAAAGATCAAGGAAAATAAGAAAACAGCTGTACTTAATAACAAATGACTGAGGGGAACATTTCATGTTATTGCATAATGAGTTAATGAGTTACTGCATTGTCTTTCAGTTGTAAAATTATCACTTTCTGTAGGCTATGCCTGGTGGCCCATTCACTGCTGACAAGCCTGTTGTCGTGGCCGAGTGGTTAAGGCGATGGACTAGAAATCCATTAGGATCTTCCTGCGCAGGTTCGAATCCTGCCGACAACGAAATTAGATTTTCTTGACCCCTCCGGAGGTTGAAGTTTAGTCGTGTTTCTTATACCAATCATATCCTAACAGATCTCCACAAGTACATAGGGATTAGTTGTCCATTTGGGATAGGATCCCACCTCACACCTTTACACACCTGGTTATCCATCCTTCTAGCTCTATAGGCCACAGTAGCATAGGTTACAGGTTTGTAGTCAAGCCACAGATTTCAGGTGAGATCTCATGATACACTCAACAATACAACAACACGATTCCCATGAATAACCATTCAGCCATTTGCTAAGATTTCACCCATTTTCACATGTGGAAACCTGTTGTCACTCTTACCCTGACGGATAGCTCCAGACACTTTTTTGGTCCTATCTGAGGCATTTTTAAATTCATGTAAAAATGGCCATATTCTGAAGACACTCTTAAAGTCTGCAGGGTAATCGAACTGGCCACATCTAAAGTCATTGGTGAGAAACCTTGTTAAACCCTAAAAGAAAAAGTAAAAACACGATTGCATTGAAAATAACCATTAAGTCATTCAGGTCGCAGACTCCCCTATAGGCATGGTTTGAAACCCACTCCTGACAACTTTTTAGCGCCTGCATGTCATGCACCTTTGTAATATCCAGTTGAAAAATAAATGACTTCAGGTAATGTAAATGACACCTCGTTAATATGAGTAGTGAATAACTATAGTATTTTTAATATTCTGCAAAAACAGCTAGTTGATGAGAGGCTGAAAGAGAATTGCAAGAATCGCGCAATTTCACAGGCGGGCCACAAACAGGCGAATAACAAAAAGCATCTCGGAACGCACAACTCGTCGGTCGTTGTCAGTGGATTGTATTGGCGGGAAGAACAAAAATATAATCTGCAGGGTAATCGAAGTCGCCGCATCTAATGTCAAGCCACAGGTCACAGGTGAGCTGCCTTGTTAAACCCTAAAAATAAATAATAACACGATTGCGTTGAAAATACCCATTAAGCCATTTGTTAAGATTTCCCCATGTGGACCTGTTGTCTCTTACCCTGATGATTGCTGATATTTCCATACACTTTTTAAAGGTCTTATCTGAGGAATTTTATCATTTATATCAGAATGGCCATATTCTGAGGCCAGTTTAGCGTTCATTCAATGAACGATTTACTACTCTTTTCCATTGAAGGCCATATTGAGGTTAAATCAATGACTGGAGTTTTTCATTGATAAAAACAAATGACTATTGAAAGTGCAAGTTTTATCGTGCATAAATTTACTGGTCTCTGTGGTGATTTTAGAAGGCTGTGCCTATTTCTACTTTTACCCCATACTCTTTAACCCGATACCCAGGTACTGTGCTGTAGTCAGGATGGCCGTAAAGGTCTAAGGCGCTGCGTTCAGGTTCGCAGTCTCCCATGGAGTGCGTGGGTTCAAATCCCACTTCTGACAGTTGTTTAGTTCCTCTCAGGAGTCATGCTGCTTAGCAGTAATAATAAGATGATGAAATAACACTTTATAATAAACACTCTCAAATGCAAACCTTCTGGAGGAGCAAAGATCAAGGAAAATAAGAAAACAGCTGTACTTAATAACAAATGACTGAGGGGAACATTTCATGTTATTGCATAATGAGTTAATGAGTTACTGCATTGTCTTTCAGTTGTAAAATTATCACTTTCTGTAGGCTATGCCTGGTGGCCCATTCACTGCTGACAAGCCTGTGGTTAAGGCGATGGACTAGAAATCCATTAGGATCTTCCTGCGCAGGTTCGAATCCTGCCGACAACGAAATTAGATTTTCTTGACCCCTCCGGAGGTTGAAGTTTAGTCGTGTTTCTTATACCAATCATATCCTAACAGATCTCCACAAGTACATAGGGATTAGTTGTCCATTTGGGATAGGATCCCACCTCACACCTTTACACACCTGGTTATCCATCCTTCTAGCTCTATAGGCCACAGTAGCATAGGTTACAGGTTTGTAGTCAAGCCACAGATTTCAGGTGAGATCTCATGATACACTCAACTCAATACAACAAATGTAACCCAAGTCAACACGATTCCCATGAATAACCATTCAGCCATTTGCTAAGATTTCACCCATTTTCACATGTGGAAACCTGTTGTCACTCTTACCCTGACGGATAGCTCCAGACACTTTTTTGGTCCTATCTGAGGCATTTTTAAATTCATGTAAAAATGGCCATATTCTGAAGACACTCTTAAAGTCTGCAGGGTAATCGAACTGGCCACATCTAAAGTCAAGCCACATGTCACAGTTGAGCTGCCTTGTTAAACCCTAAAAATAAATAATAACACGATTGCGTTGAAAATACCCATTAAGCCATTTGTTAAGATTTCAGCCATGTGGACCTGTTGTGCTACTGTGCTGTAGTCAGGATGGCCGAGCATCTAAGGCAAAAGTTCAGGTCGTAGTCATCAATGGAGGCGTGGGTTCAAATCCCACTTCTGACATACCTCAAGGGAACATTTTGACATTTGCTGTATGGTTAGTGAGAAAGTCCATATTGCAAACGTCACGGTCCCTTACTAGAAGTCCGAAAAATTTGAAATTTGACGGCCTGATGAACGGCAGGGCCGGTACCTTTCCATCACTCGGGAAGTCATCAAATGAACTTTGTCGGACATTCGGTTTCCAATTTTATAAAATAATCACATTTTGGTCATTTTTCCGCTGTCCCAAAATCCCAGTGAGAGTTGCATAAGCTTCATATTGCTATTGTGTTGAAACATCACGTCCATTTGGGGATGTTTTTTCACTGAAAATCATTTGCAAACCTGGTGAGCATTGTTTGGCATAATGGGCAGTTGGCCTCACCAAGATGGCATCTAAAATCAAAAATTTTTGAATGGCATTTACTCTGGGATTAAAGGTCCAAAATGAAAATAGCGAAATTATTTTTCCACTTCACGTCAAAGTCAAGGAGCCTCCTGTCAATAAAAAAGAACCAGCCATTTATCTATCCCATTTAAGAGAAATCGGTACAATGACAGATTGGTGATGTTCAAAGATAGGTTTTTTTTTTCAACAGTTACAGATCCAGTTGCAGGGTGTTCAAATGAATATTTTTAAAGTGTGCTGCGGAGCTCTGCAGATTTCTGTGATTTTCTATGATTTTCTGAAATGTCACACACTCACTAAACCCTCCGTAAATAACTCAGTTCTTAACGTAAAGACTTCAAACTCAGGATTCTGTAAAGGCATACCCCAAAAGGCTATGAGTTCATTTATAGCTTCCTGTTCAACCAGAAGGCTGCCTTAAATGGTTGTCATAGTGGCAGTTTCCAAGGGTTAAAAAGGTCAGATCTTTCACGCAAAACAGTGCATATGTGTGATTGTACATTTTCCCCCATCGAAAAAGACTGTGTGTTTTTCATTTCTCCAACAGATGTCAAACAAAAGCTCTAATTATGAACACAGTTTGACAAGTTTACACACATACATAGCAAGGATGGAAGTTTTGACAAAGTTCAATTTTGAAGACATTTTTACCAAAATCAGGCTATTTTGAGAACCGAAAGACGCAGACTTGAAAACTGAACACTAATTGGTGAGTATAATCCCTTACAGGTCGTTTGATGGAAGAACAACAAAGGTAAGGGAATATTTAATGTATTAATTTTGGGTTTCTGTCGACTCAAGATAGAGGAGTCATTATGCTACTGTGGGAGCGCCGACTCCATATTATAGTCTAGTGAACGCAAAATGTAACGTTAAAATTAAATGTAACAATGCAATTGCATTTAGAAGAAGTGTATCTTGCTATACATATGTAAAACATGCATATTTAGTCAAAGTTTATGATGTGTATTCCTTGTTAGCTGACGTTATCTGCCGGGGCTATTTCATTTCTCAGGACATTTGAGTAGCATTTTTTGAACGATGCGTAATTGTAAACAGAGATTTATGGATATATATAGCATATTATTGAAAAAAATGAATGTACTGTGTAACATGTTATATTACTGTCATCTGATGAAGATTTCAAAAGGTTAGTGAAATTATTTTTCTTTTAATCCTGCGTTTGTTGATTGCATATTTTTTCCTACTTGGCTATGCTAATGAGCTATGTCTGCGGTGGTGGTTTGACATAAATATGTGCTATGTTTTCGCCGTAAAACATTTTAGAAATCTGACTTGCTGGCTAGATAAACAACTTGTTTATCTTTCATTTGAGCTATTTTACTTGTTAATGTGTGGAGGTTAAATATTTTTAGGAATATTTTTGCGCATTGTGCGTTATGGTAATGAGCTTAAGCTGTAGTCACGCTACCAGCAGAGGAATAAAACTCCCTAAAAGGTTATGGACTGTTTAAAATATTCTGATGGATACGCATTGTTGTGCAACTGGTGATTGAAAATAGGCACCTGGTAACCCAAAAATAAAAATATGGTTGTAAATGCATTTACTGGTCATTCTAATATTAATGCCCGCTATGGGAACACAGGATGGCCGGGCAGTGATAGTTGTTCCTTTCCATCACTCGTTGTGTTGACTTCATCATGTCCATTTGGTGATGTTTTTCACTGTTGAATCATATTGCAAGTGCGTGCATTTGCAATATGGTTGATTTACCATTTTGACATCAAAAATCCTGTCAAAATTGACATTTTGGCCTGGCATGTTTTTTTCCATCTGTTGTGTTGAATCATGTCCATTTTGTGATGTTTTTTCACTGTTGAATCATATTGCAAATGCACGTGCATTGTTGTGCAACTGGTAACCCAAAAATAAAAATATGGTGATTTCATCATGTCCATTTGTTTATGTTTTCTTACTTTTGCAAAGTCACTGTGCATTTGCAATATGGTTCAATGGGCAGGTACCATCACGAATTTGTCATGCTATAAAAATCCTGCAGGAATGTGAAATTGACTGGCCCGATGAACTCGGGATGGCTGGGCAGTGATTCTGGTTCATCTCAATCACTCGTTAGGGTTGATTTCAGAGTGTCCATTTGGTGATGTTTTTTCACTATAGAATCATATTGCAAATGCACGTGCATTGTTGTGCAACTGGTAACCCAAAAATAAAAATATGGTGATTTCATTATGACCATTTGTTTATGTTTTCTTACTTTTGCAAAGTCACTGTGCATTTGCAATATGGTTCAATGGGCAGGTACCATCACAAATTTGTCATGCTATAAAAATCCTGCAGGAATGCGAAATTGACTGGCCCGATGAACTCGGGATGGGCAGTGATTCTGGTTCATCTCAATCGCTCATTAGGGTTGATTTCAGAATGTCACTTTGGTGATGGTACCTCACTGTTTAAACATATTGCAAATGGACAAGAGTCACCAGCAAGTCACCGTCCATCAGTCAATTAGATATCATTCTGACACCAAACTGATACAAACTGACACCAAACCCACTTTTTCCAACTCGTTTAGTAGCCAACTATCACATACTTCAGAGCTGGCCCAAAATTCACAACGCCTTCGGTTCAAACCATAAAGAAACCATAAAACACGTAGTTACGTTCTAGCTGCGGGTCCATTTCTTATGTTATGTGTAGTCCTAGCTTAGGCGACCCCGAATCCCAAGTTTCGGCTCGATAGGTCATTTGGTGTCCGAGCAAAACCCTAATTGGTGCTGAAAATCCACTTGTTTCCATGACTTGCTACGGGGTCCTTGAATGAGCTATCGGACAGAAACGTTGGGTTCCGTCTCTATGGGCCGAGACGGTCAAATGCACCTAGTCTTACGACTCTGGGACATTTCTAAATGTTGTCATTTTCGTAATGGTCAAAATGAATTGAAGTCATTGCAAATGTACGAGGCTGTTTCTCGGTCCGCGAACCTTCTAGAGCCACCTAACTCACCACGCACTATCGACCTGAGGTCTAGAACAGGTTTCTAAAGTTTCGGAACTCTAGGTCTGACGGTTTTTTTTAGCTCGAACAAAGCTTACTATTGCAGGCACTGTCAGTCTCTACGCACCCCAATACGTCCCTCCTTACAAGTTGTGTGTCTGTGTGATTTAGTTTTCCTTTTAAATTTTATGGGAAAAATTACTGATTTACAGTTCATGGGGGTTTCCTAATCACAAATATGAAGTTTTGGACAGATCTGACTTTTTTTAACCCTTCGAAACAGCTCCTGAGACACCAATTATGGCACTTCCGGTTGGCACAGGAAGCTATACGTCAACACATATCCTCATTGGGGTATGCTGTTACAGAATCCTGAGTTTTAATTCTTTACGTTTAGAATTGACTGATTTACACAGGGTTGAATGCACTATGTCTATCAAACTGCAGGCAGGGTATGGATATACACTTTTAGGGTGATTTTAACCACTTCCGGTTGGTCCAGGAAGCTTAGAATCAACACAGGTAGACCTCATACTGGCCTGATGGACTGTTACCAAAGACAGGTTCATACGGCATTCATAACCCATATAGGCTTCAGGTTGAATGTTGGGGTGCAGGCAATGTATTCCTATGGGGAGAGAAGTCAATGCAAACTCTTTGAAGTAAACACCTTCTTTTATCTATTAAGGGTTAATGCCACATGGTCAAGGTTAGGCTTGCACGGATCGGAAGGACCTTAGGAACATACCTGAGGTTGAATTGTGCTTCTCACCCTAACGGTTCTCTCACTGTCACCCAAAAGCAAATGACGTTGTGGGGCAGGCTTCATTTTGGGCCTACTTTTCTCATGGTCGCTGCGCTCAGAACGAGCGAGCTACGGTCAAGCGGGATATCTCGTTGAACTCGGCACGGCCTAGAGATTATGTTTATGCCATTGCCTGCTCTCTGTGTCGCACTTTTTCACTCCATCCTTGCTGTGTGTGTGTGTGTGAGAGCTTTTCTTTGACATCTGCTGGGAGAAATGACTGATTTACAGTTATGAAGGGTTACCTAGTCACACATATGAAGTTTTGGAAAGATCTGACTTTTTAACCCTTCAAAACAGCCAGTGTGACACCATTAAAGGCACTTCCGGTTGGCACAGGAAGCTATAAATAAACACATGTCTTGACTGAGGTAGACTCTTACAGAATCCTGAGTTTTAAGTCTTTACGTTAAGAACTGATCTACGATCTACACAGGGTTGAATGTAGTCATTTTCACCTTTGAAGGTTATGCAGAAAAACACCTTTTGGGTCAATTTAACCACTTCCGGTTGCTCCAGGAAGCTTAGAATCGACACAGGTAGACCTCATAGTGGTCTGATTGACTGTCATAGAAACCGGTAGACAGGTTCATAAGGCATTCATAACCCACATAGGCTTCAGGTTGAATTTAGAGGTGCAGGCAATGTATTCCTACGGGGAGAGAAGTCAATGCAAACGGTTTGATGTAAACACCTTCTTTAAACTGGTAAGGGTTAATGCCACACGGTCAATGTTAGGCTTTTACGGATCAAAGGACCTCAGGTACGTTCCTGAGGTCGAATTGTGCTTCTCACCTTAATGGTTCTCTCACTGTCACCCAAAAGCAAATGACATTGAGGGCCAGCCTTCATTTTGGGCCTACTTTGCTAATGGTCGCTGTGCTTAGACCGAGCGAGCTACGGTCAAGCGGGGCATCTTGTTGAACTCGGCACGGCCTAGAGAATATGGAAATGCCATTGTAGGCTTTGTGTGTCTTTAAGCACCGCACTTTGTCACTCCATCCTTGTTGTGTGTGTGTTTCTGTGTGTGTGTGTGTGTGTGAGAGAGAGCCTTTCTTTGACATCTGTTGGGAGAAATGACTGACTTACAGTTTATGGGGGTTGCCTAATCACACATATGAAGTTTTGAAAAGATCTGACCTTTTTAACCCTTGGAAACTGCCACTGTGACACCATTTAAGGCACTTCCGGTTGGCACAGGAAGCTATAAATAAAATCATATCCTGATTGGGGTATGCCTTAACAGAATCCAGAGTTTTAAGTCTTTACATTAAGAACTGAGTTATTTACGGAGGGTTTAGGTAGTGTGTGTTATTTCAGAAAATCATAGAAAATCACAGGAATCTCGCAGAGCTCCGCAGCACACTTTAAAAAGATTCGTAAGAACACCCTGCAACTGGATCTGTAACCGTTGAAAAAAAACACCTATCCATGAACATCACCAATCTGTCATTGTACGATTTCTCTTAAATGAAGATTGATAAATGGCTGGTTCTTTTTTATTGACACCGGAGGCTCCTTGACTTTGATAAGTGGAAAAATAATTTCTCTATTTTCATTTTGGACCTTTAATCCCAGATAAATGGCCATAACTCAAAACCGTTGAGGCCTAGACACCATCTTGTTAGGGGCCAACTGCCCATTATAGCCAAACCTAGCTCACCGAGTTGGTCTGTCATAAATATTTTCCGTTTTCGAGATAAGGCCCCGTCGTGAATCATGATGTTTTGTCCAATAGCAATATGATTGCTTATGCCCTCTTGTGGGATTTTCCTGGACAGCGGAAAAATGACCAAAATCTGATTATTTTTGTAAAAGACGGAAACCGAATGTCCGACAAAGTTCATTTGATGACTTCCCGGTAGGTCTGGCCCTGGTCTGTCACGCCGTCCGGGAATTTTACAAACGATTTTGGGTCGTCTAGTATAATAGGACCGTACATTTGCAATATGGACTTTCTCACTAACCATACAGCAACTGCTGAAATGTTCCCTTAAGGTATGTAATATAGACAGTAGATCTAGCTGGTCTGTCATTTTATAATAGAGACATAGAGACAGTAGATTTAGCTGGTCTTTCATAACATAATAGAGACATAGAGACAGTAGATTTAGCTGGTCTGTCATAATATAATAGAGACAGTATATCTACCTGGTCTGTCATAATATAATAGAGACAGTATATCTACCTGGTCTGTCATAATATAATAGAGACAGTAGATCTAGCTGGTCTGTCAAAATATAATACAGACAGTAGATCTAGCTGGTCTCTCATAATATAATAGAGACAGTAGATCTACCTGGTCTGTCAAAATATAATAGAGACAGTATATTTAGTTGGTCTGTCATAATATAATAGAGACACTAGATCTAGCTGGTCTGTCATAATATAACAGAGATAGTAGATCTAGCTGGTCTGTCATAATACAATAGATCTAGCTGGTCTGTCATAATATAATAGAGACAGTAGATCTACCTGGTCTGTCAAAATATAATAGAGACAGTAGATCTACCTGGTCTGTCATAATATAATAGAGACGGTATATTTAGTTGGTCTGTCATAATATAATAGAGACACTAGATCTAGCTGGTCTGTCATAATATAATAGAGATAGTAGATCTAGCTGGTCTGTCATAATATAATAGAGACAGTAGATCTAGCTGGTCTGTCATAATACAATCGACAGTAGATCTACCTGGTCTGTCATAATATAATAGACAGTAGATCTAGCTGGTCTGTCAAAATATAATATAGACAGTAGATCTAGCTGGTCTGTCATTTTATAATAGAGACATAGAGACAGTAGATTTAGCTGGTCTGTCATAACATAATAGAGACATAGAGACAGTAGATCGAGCTGGTCTGTCATAGTATAATAGAGACAGTAGATTTAGTTGGTCTGTCTTAATATAATAGAGACACTAGATCTAGCTGGTCTGTCATAATATAATAGATATAGTAGATCTAGCTGGTCTGTCATAATACAATAGAAACAGTAGATCTAGCTGGTCTGTCATAATGTCATATTATAATAGAGACAATAGATCTAGCTGGTCTGTCATAATATAATAGAGACAGTAGATCTAGCTGGTCTGTCATATTATAATAGAGACAGTAGATCTAGCTGGTCTGTCATATTATAATAGAGACAATTGATCTAGCTGGTCTGTCATAATATAATAGCAGAATAGATCTACCTGGTCTGTCATAATATAATAGAGACAGTAGATCTAGCTGGTCTGTCATAATACAATAGAGACAGTAGTTCTAGCTGGTCTGTCATGATAAAATAGACAGTATATCTAGCTGGTCTGTCATAATATAATAGACAGTAGATCTAGCTGGTCTGTCATAATATAATAGACACAGTAGATCTGGCTGGTCTGTCATAATATAATAGAGACAGTATATCTACCTGGTCTGTCATAATATAATAGAGACAGTAGATCTAGCTGGTCTGTCATAATATAATAGAGACAGTATATCTAGCTGGTCTGTCATAATATAATAGAGACAGTATATCTACCTGGTCTGTCATAATACAATAGAGACAGTAGATCTAGCTGGTCTGTCATAATATAATAGAGACAGTAGATCTAGCTGGTCTGTCATAATACAATAGAGACAGTAGATCTAGCTGGTCTGTCATAATACAATAGAGACAGTAGATCTAGCTGGTCTGTCATACCATATAATAGAGACAGTAGATTTAGCTGGTCTGTCATAATATAATAGAGACAGTAGATCTACCTGGTCTGTCATTTATAATAGAGACAGTAGATCTAGCTGGTCTGTCATAATATAATAGAGACAGTAGATCTAGCTGGTCTGTCATAATATAATAGAGACAGTAGATCTAGCTGGTCTGTCATAATATAATAGAGACAGTAGATCTAGCTGGTCTGTCATAATATAATAGAGACAGTAGATTTAGCTGGTCTGTCATAGCATAATAGAGACATAGAGACAGTAGATTTAGCTGGTCTTTCATAATATAATAGAGACAGTATATCTACCTGGTCTGTCATTTTATAATAGAGACAGTAGATCTAGCTGGTCTGTCATAATATAATAGAGACAGTAGATCTAGCTGGTCTGTCATAATATAATAGAGACAGTAGATCTAGCTGGTCTGTCATAGTATAATAGAGGACAGTAGATCTACCTGGTCTGTCATAATATAATAGAGACAGTAGATCTAGCTGGTCTGTCATAATATAATAGAGACAGTAGATCTAGCTGGTCTGTCATAATATAATAGAGACAGTAGATCTAGCTGGTCTGTCATAATATAATAGAGACAGTAGATCTAGCTGGTCTGTCATATTATAATAGAGACAGTAGATATAGCTGGTCTGTCATATTATAATAGAGACAATTTATCTAGCTGGTCTGTCATAATATAATAGAGAATAGATCTAGCTGGTCTGTCATTTTATAATGGAGTCAGTATATCTACCTGGTCTGTCATAATATAATAGAGACAGTAGATCTAGCTGGTCTGTCATAATACAATAGAGACAGTAGATCTAGCTGGTCTGTCATAATATAATAGAGACAGTAGATGTAGCTGGTCTGTCATACCATAATAGAGACATAGAGACAGTAGATCTAGCTGGTCTGTCATAATATAATAGAGACAGTAGATCTAGCTGGTCTGTCATAGTATAATAGAGACAGTAGATCTAGCTGGTCTGTCATAATGTCATATTATGATTGAGACAGTAGATCTAGCTGGTCTGTCATAATATAATAGACAGTAGATCTAGCTGGTCTGTCATAATATAATAGACACAGTAGATCTGGCTGGTCTGTGATAATATAATAGAGACAGTATATCTACCTGGTCTGTCATAATATAATAGAGACAGTAGATCTAGCTGGTCTGTCATAATATAATAGAGACAGTATATCTAGCCTGGTCTGTCATAATACAAAGAGACAGTAGATCTAGCTGGTCTGTCATAATATAATAGAGACAGTAGATCTAGCTGGTCTGTCATAATATAATAGAGACAGTAGATCTAGCTGGTCTGTCATAATACAATAGAGACAGTAGATTTAGCTGGTCTGTCATAATAATAGAGACATAGAGACAGTAGATCTAGCTGGTCTGTCATAATATAATAGAGACAGTAGATCTAGCTGGTCTGTCATAATATAATAGAGACAGTAGATCTAGCTGGTCTGTCATAATATAATAGAGACAGTAGATCTAGCTGGTCTGTCATAGTATAATAGAGACAGTAGATCTACTGGTCTGTCAAAATATAATAGAGACAGTAGATCTAGCTGGTCTGTCATAATATAATAGAGACAGTAGATCTAGCTGGTCTGTCATAATACAATAGAGACAGTAGATTTAGCTGGTCTGTCATAGCATAATAGAGACAGAGACAGTGGATCTAGCTGGTCTGTCATAATATAATAGAGACAGTAGATCTAGCTGGTCTGTCATAATATAATAGAGATAGTAGATCTAGCTGGTCTGTCATAATATAATAGAGACAGTAGATCTAGCTGGTCTGTCATATTATAATAGAGACAGTAGATCTAGCTGGTCTGTCATAATATAATAGAGACAATTTATCTAGCTGGTCTGTCATAATACAATAGAGAATAGATCTAGCTGGTCTGTCATTTTATAATAGAGTCTGTATATCTACCTGGTCTGTCATAATACAATAGAGACAGTAGATCTAGCTGGTCTGTCATAATGTAATAGAGACAGTAGATCTAGCTGGTCTGTCATAATACAATAGAGACAGTAGATTTAGCTGGTCTGTCATAGCATAATAGAGACATAGAGACAGTAGATTTAGCTGGTCTGTCATAATATAATAGAGACAGTAGATCTAGCTGATCTGTCATTTTATAATAGAGACAGTAGATCTAGCTGGTCTGTCATAATATAATAGAGACAGTAGATCTAGCTGATCTGTCATATTATAATAGAGACAATTGATCTAGCTGGTCTGTCATAATATAATAGAGACAGTAGATCTACCTGGTCTGTCATAATATAATAGAGACAGTAGATCTAGCTGGTCTGTCATAATATATAATAGAGACAGTAGATCTAGCTGGTCTGTCATATTATAATAGAGACAGTAGATCTAGATGGTCTGTCATAATACAATAGAGACAGTAGATCTAGCTGGTCTGTCATTTTATAATGGAGTCTGTATATCTACCTGGTCTCTCATAATATAATAGAGACAGTAGATCTAGCTGGTCTGTCATAATACAATAGAGACAGTAGATCTAGCTGGTCTGTCATATTATAATAGAGACAGTAGATATAGCTGGTCTGTCATAATACAATAGAGACAGTAGATTTAGCTGGTCTGTCATAGCATAATATAGACATAGAGACAGTAGATTTAGCTGGTCTGTCATAATATAATAGAGACAGTATATCTACCTGGTCTGTCATTTTATAATAGAGACAGTAGATCTAGCTGGTCTGTCATAATATAATAGAGACAGTAGATCTAGCTGGTCTGTCATAATATAATAGAGACAGTAGATCTAGCTGGTCTGTCATAGTATAATAGAGACAGTAGATCTACCTGGTCTGTCAAAATATAATAGAGACAGTAGATCTAGCTGGTCTGTCATAATATAATAGAGACAGTAGATATAGCTGGTCTGTCATATTATAATAGAGACAATTTATCTAGATGGTCTGTCATAATATAATAGAGACAATAGATCTAGCTGGTCTGTCATTTTATAATGGAGTCTGTATATCTACCTGGTCTGTCATAATATAATAGAGACAGTAGATCTAGCTGGTCTGTCATAATACAATAGAGACAGTAGATCTAGCTGGTCTGTCATATTATAATAGAGACAGTAGATATAGCTGGTCTGTCATATTATAATAGAGACAATTTATCTAGCTGGTCTGTCATAATACAATAGCGAGAATAGATCTAGCTGGTCTGTCATTTTATAATGGAGTCTGTATATCTACCTGGTCTGTCAAAATATAATAGAGACAGTAGATCTAGCTGGTCTGTCATAATATAATAGAGACAGTAGATCTAGCTGGTCTGTCATAATACAATAGAGACAGTAGATTTAGCTGGTCTGTCATAGCATAATAGAGACATAGAGACAGTAGATTTAGCTGGTCTTTCATAATATAATAGAGACAGTATATCTACCTGGTCTGTCATTTTATAATAGAGACAGTAGATCTAGCTGGTCTGTCATAATATAATAGAGACAGTAGATCTAGCTGGTCTGTCATAATATAATAGAGACAGTAGATCTAGCTGGTCTGTCATAATATAATAGAGACAGTAGATCTAGCTGGTCTGTCATAATATAATAGAGACAGTAGATCTAGCTGGTCTGTCATATTATAATAGAGACAGTAGATCTAGCTGGTCTGTCATAATATAATAGAGACAGTAGATCTAGCTGGTCTGTCATATTATAATAGAGACAGTAGATCTAGCTGGTCTGTCATAATATAATAGAGACAGTAGATCTAGCTGGTCTGTCATAATAAAATAGACAGTATATCTAGCTGGTCTGTCATAATATAATAGACAGTAGATCTAGCTGGTCTGTCATAATATAATAGACACAGTAGATCTGGCTGGTCTGTCAGAATATAATAGAGACAGTAGATATACCTGGTCTGTCATAATATAATAGAGACAGTATATCTACCTGTTCTGTCATAATATAATAGAGACAGTATATCTAGCTGGTCTGTCATAATACAGAAGAGACAGTAGATCTAGCTGGTCTGTCATAATATAATAGACACAGTAGATCTAGCTGGTCTGTTATAATACAATAGAGACAGTAGATCTAGCTGGTCTGTCATAATACAATAGAGACAGTACATTGAGCTGCTCTGTCATACCATAATAGAGACATAGAGACAGTAGATTTAGCTGGTCTGTCATAATATAATAGAGACAGTATATCTACCTGGTCTGTCATTTTATAATAGAGACAGTCGATCTAGCTGGTCTGTCATAATACAATAGAGACAGTAGATTGAGCTGCTCTGTCATACCATAATAGAGACATAGAGACAGTAGATTTAGCTGGTCTTTCATAATATAATAGAGACAGTATATCTACCTGGTCTGTCATTTTATAATAGAGACAGTAGATCTAGCTGGTCTGTCATAATATAATAGAGACAGTAGATCTAGCTGGTCTGTCATAATATAATAGAGACAGTAGATCTAGCTGGTCTGTCATAATATAATAGGGACAGTAGATCTAGCTGGTCTGTCATAATATAATAGAGATAGTAGATCTAGCTGGTCTGTCATAATACAATAGAGACAGTAGATCTAGCTGGTCTGTCATGTCATATTATAATAGAGACAGTAGATCTAGCTGGTCTGTCATAATATAATAGAGACAGTAGATCTAGCTGGTCTGTCATATTATAATAGAGACAATTTATCTAGCTGGTCTGTCATAATACAATAGCGAGAATAGATCTAGCTGGTCTGTCATTTTATAATGGAGTCTGTATATCTACCTGGTCTCTCATAATATAATAGAGACAGTAGATCTAGCTGGTCTGTCAAAATACAATAGAGACAGTAGATCTAGCTGGTCTGTCATAATACAATAGAGACAGTAGATTTAGCTGGTCTGTCATACCATAATAGAGACATAGAGACAGTAGATTAGCTGGTCTGTCATAATATAATAGAGACAGTATATCTACCTGGTCTGTCATTTTATAATAGAGAAAGTAGATCTAGCTGGTCTGTCATAATACAATAGAGACAGTAGATCTAGCTGGTCTGTCATAATATAATAGAGACAGTAGATCTAGCTGGTCTGTCATAGTATAATAGGACAGTAGATCTACCTGGTCTGTCAAAATATAATAGAGACAGTAGATCTAGCTGGTCTGTCATAATACAATAGAGACATAGATTTAGCTGGTCTGTCATAGTATAATAGGGACACTAGATCTACCTGGTCTGTCAAAATATAATAGAGACAGTAGATCTCGCTGGTCTGTCATAATATAATAGAGAAAGTAGATCTAGCTGGTCTGACATAGTATAATAGGGACAGTAGATCTACCTATATATATATATATATATATATATATGCCATTTATATATATATACCTGGTCTGTCATAATATAATAGAGACAGTAGATCTAGCTGGTCTGTCATAATACAATAGAGACAGTAGATTTAGCTGGTCTGTCATAGCATAATAGAGACATAGAGACAGTAGGGTTAGCTGGTCTTTCATAATATACTAGAGACAGTATATCTACCTGGTCTGTCATTTTATAATAGAGAAAGTAGATCTAGCTGGTCTGTCATAATACAATAGAGACAGTATATCGACCTTGTCTGTCATAATACAGAAGAGACAGTAGATCTAGCTGGTCTGTCATAATATAATAGACACAGTAGATCTAGCTGGTCTGTCATAATGTCATATTATGATTGAGACAATAGATCTAGCTGGTCTGTCATAATATAATAGACAGTAGATCTAGCTGGTCTGTCATAATATAATAGACACAGTAGATCTGGCTGGTCTGTGATAATATAATAGAGACAGTATATCTACCTGGTCTGTCATAATATAATAGACAGTATATCTACCTGGTCTGTCATAATATAATAGAGACAGTATATCTACCTGGTCTGTCATAATACAGAAGAGACAGTAGATCTAGCTGGTCTGTCATAATATAATAGACACAGTAGATCTAGCTGGTCTGTGATAATACAATAGAGACAGTAGATCTAGCTGGTCTGTCATAATACAATAGAGACAGTAGATTTAGCTGGTCTGTCATACCATAATAGAGACATAGAGACAGTAGATCTAGCTGGTCTGTCATAATACAATAGAGACAGTAGATCTAGCTGGTCTGTCATAATACAATAGAGACAGTAGATCTAGCTGGTCTGTCATAATATAATAGAGAAAGTAGATCTAGCTGGTCTGTCATAATATAATAGAGACAGTAGATCTAGCTGGTCTGTCATAGTATAATAGGGACAGTAGATCTACCTGGTCTGTCAAAATATAATAGAGACAGTAGATCTAGCTGGTCTGTCATAATATAATAGAGACAGTAGATCTAGCTGGTCTGTCATAATACAATAGAGACAGTAGATCTAGCTGGTCTGTCATAACATAATAGAGACATAGAGACAGTGGATCTAGCTGGTCTGTCATAATATAATAGAGACACTAGATCTAGCTGGTCTGTCATAATATAATAGAGATAGTAGATCTAGCTGGTCTGTCATAATACAATAGAGAAAGTAGATCTAGCTGGTCTGTCATATTATAATAGAGACAGTAGATATAGCTGGTCTGTCATATTATAATAGAGACAATTTATCTAGCTGGTCTGTCATAATACAATAGCGAGAATAGATCTAGCTGGTCTGTCATTTTATAATAGAGTCTGTATATCTACCTGGTCTGTCAAAATATAATAGAGACAGTAGATCTAGCTGGTCTGTCATAATATAATAGAGACAGTAGATCTAGCTGGTCTGTCATAATACAATAGAGACAGTAGATTTAGCTGGTCTGTCATAGCATAATAGAGACATAGAGACAGTAGATTTAGCTGGTCTTTCATAATATAATAGAGACAGTATATCTACCTGGTCTGTCATTTTATAATAGAGACAGTAGATCTAGCTGGTCTGTCATAATATAATAGAGACAGTAGATCTAGCTGGTCTGTCATAATATAATAGAGACAGTAGATCTAGCTGGTCTGTCATAGTATAATAGGGACAGTAGATCTACCTGGTCTGTCAAAATATAATAGAGACAGTAGATCTAGCTGGTCTGTCATAATATAATAGAGACAGTAGATATAGCTGGTCTGTCATATTATAATAGAGACAATTTATCTAGATGGTCTGTCATAATACAATAGCGAGAATAGATCTAGCTGGTCTGTCATTTTATAATGGAGTCTGTATATCTACCTGGTCTCTCATAATATAATAGAGACAGTAGATCTAGCTGGTCTGTCATAATACAATAGAGACAGTAGATCTAGGTGGTCTGTCATATTATAATAGAGACAGTAGATATAGCTGGTCTGTCATATTATAATAGAGACAATTTATCTAGCTGGTCTGTCATAATACAATAGCGAGAATAGATCTAGCTGGTCTGTCATTTTATAATGGAGTCTGTATATCTACCTGGTCTGTCAAAATATAATAGAGACAGTAGATCTAGCTGGTCTGTCATAATATAATAGAGACAGTAGATCTAGCTGGTCTGTCATAATACAATAGAGACAGTAGATTTAGCTGGTCTGTCATAGCATAATAGAGACATAGAGACAGTAGATTTAGCTGGTCTTTCATAATATAATAGAGACAGTATATCTACCTGGTCTGTCATTTTATAATAGAGACAGTAGATCTAGCTGGTCTGTCATAATATAATAGAGACAGTAGATCTAGCTGGTCTGTCATAATATAATAGAGACAGTAGATCTAGCTGGTCTGTCATATTATAATAGAGACAGTAGATCTAGCTGGTCTGTCATAATAAATAGAGACAGTAGATCTAGCCGGTCTGTCATATTATAATAGAGACAGTAGATCTAGCTGGTCTGTCATATTATAATAGAGACAGTAGATCTAGCTGGTCTGTCATATTATAATAGAGACAATTGATCTAGCTGGTCTGTCATAATACAATAGAGACAGTAGATCTAGCTGGTCTGGCATAATAAAATAGACAGTATATCTAGCTGGTCTGTCATAATATAATAGACAGTAGATCTAGCTGGTCTGTCATAATATAATAGACACAGTAGATCTGGCTGGTCTGTCATAATATAATAGAGACAGTATATATACCTGGTCTGTCATAATATAATAGAGACAGTATATCGACCTGTTCTGTCATAATATAATAGAGACAGTATATCGACCTGGTCTGTCATAATACAGAAGAGACAGTAGATCTAGCTGGTCTGTCATAATATAATAGACACAGTAGATCTAGCTGGTCTGTTATAATACAATAGAGACAGTAGATCTAGCTGGTCTGTCATAATACAATAGAGACAGTACATTGAGCTGCTCTGTCATACCATAATAGAGACATAGAGACAGTAGATTTAGCTGGTCTGTCATAATATAATAGAGACAGTATATCTACCTGGTCTGTCATTTTATAATAGAGACAGTAGATCTAGCTGGTCTGTCATAATACAATAGAGACAGTAGATTGAGCTGGTCTGTCATACCATAATAGAGACATAGAGACAGTAGATTTAGCTGGTCTTTCATAATATAATAGAGACAGTATATCTACCTGGTCTGTCATTTTATAATAGAGACAGTAGATCTAGCTGGTCTGTCATAATATAATAGAGACAGTAGATCTAGCTGGTCTGTCATAATATAATAGAGACAGTAGATCTAGCTGGTCTGTCATAGTATAATAGGGACAGTAGATCTAGCTGGTCTGTCATAATATAATAGAGATAGTAGATCTAGCTGGTCTGTCATAATACAATAGAGACAGTAGATCTAGCTGGTCTGTCATAATGTCATATTATAATAGAGACAATAGATCTAGCTGGTCTGTCATAATATAATAGAGACAGTAGATCTAGCTGGTCTGTCATATTATAATACAGACAATTTATCTAGCTGGTCTGTCATAATACAATAGCGAGAATAGATCTAGCTGGTCTGTCATTTTATAATGGAGTCTGTATATCTACCTGGTCTCTCATAATATAATAGAGACAGTAGATCTAGCTGGTCTGTCAAAATACAATAGAGACAGTAGATCTAGCTGGTCTGTCATAATACAATAGAGACAGTAGATTTAGCTGGTCTGTCATACCATAATAGAGACATAGAGACAGTAGTGTTAGCTGGTCTGTCATAATATAATAGAGACAGTATATCTACCTGGTCTGTCATTTTATAATAGAGAAAGTAGATCTAGCTGGTCTGTCATAATACAATAGAGACAGTAGATCTAGCTGGTCTGTCATAATATAATAGAGACAGTAGATCTAGCTGGTCTGTCATAGTATAATAGGGACAGTAGATCTACCTGGTCTGTCAAAATATAATAGAGACAGTAGATCTAGCTGGTCTGTCATAATACAATAGAGACATTAGATTTAGCTGGTCTGTCATAGTATAATAGGGACAGTAGATCTACCTGGTCTGTCAAAATATAATAGAGACAGTAGATCTCGCTGGTCTGTCATAATATAATAGAGAAAGTAGATCTAGCTGGTCTGTCATAGTATAATAGGGACAGTAGATCTACCTGGTCTGTCATAATATATATATATATAGTATATCTAGCTGGTCTGTCATATATATATATATATATATATATGCCATTTATATATATCTACCTGGTCTGTCATAATATAATAGAGACAGTAGATCTAGCTGGTCTGTCATAATACAATAGAGACAGTAGATTTAGCTGGTCTGTCATAGCATAATAGAGACATAGAGACAGTAGGGTTAGCTGGTCTTTCATAATATACTAGAGACAGTATATCTACCTGGTCTGTCATTTTATAATAGAGAAAGTAGATCTAGCTGGTCTGTCATAATATAATAGAGACAGTAGATCTAGCTGGTCTGTCATAATATAATAGAGACAGTAGATCTAGCTGGTCTGTCATAGTATAATAGGGACAGTAGATCTAGCTGGTCTGTCATAATGTCATATTATGATTGAGACAATAGATCTAGCTGGTCTGTCATAATATAATAGACAATAGATCTAGCTGGTCTGTCATAATATAATAGACACAGTAGATCTGGCTGGTCTGTCATAATATAATAGAGACAGTATATCTACCTGGTCTGTCATAATATAATAGAGACAGTATATCGACCTGGTCTGTCATAATATAATAGAGACAGTATATCGACCTGGTCTGTCATAATATAGAAGAGACAGTAGATCTAGCTGGTCTGTCATAATATAATAGACACAGTAGATCTAGCTGGTCTGTCATAATACAATAGAGACAGTAGATCTAGCTGGTCTGTCATAATACAATAGAGACAGTAGATTTAGCTGGTCTGTCATACCATAATAGAGACATAGAGACAGTAGATCTAGCTGGTCTGTCATAATATAATAGAGACAGTAGATCTAGCTGGTCTGTCATAATATAATAGAGACAGTAGATCTAGCTGGTCTGTCATAATATAATAGAGAAAGTAGATCTAGCTGGTCTGTCATAATATAATAGAGACAGTAGATCTAGCTGGTCTGTCATAGTATAATAGGGTCAGTAGATCTACCTGGTCTGTCAAAATATAATAGAGACAGTGGATCTAGCTGGTCTGTCATAATATAATAGAGACAGTAGATCTAGCTGGTCTGTCATAATACAATAGAGGCAGTAGATTTAGCTGGTCTGTCATAGCATAATAGAGACATAGAGACAGTGGATCTAGCTGGTCTGTCATAATATAATAGAGACACTAGATCTAGCTGGTCTGTCATAATATAATAGAGATAGTAGATCTAGCTGGTCTGTCATAATACAATAGAGAAAGTAGATCTAGCTGGTCTGTCATATTATAATAGAGACAGTAGATATAGCTGGTCTGTCATATTATAATAGAGACAATTTATCTAGCTGGTCTGTCATAATACAATAGCGAGAATAGATCTAGCTGGTCTGTCATTTTATAATAGAGTCTGTATATCTACCTGGTCTGTCAAAATATAATAGAGACAGTAGATCTAGCTGGTCTGTCATAATATAATAGAGACAGTAGATCTAGCTGGTCTGTCATAATACAATAGAGACAGTAGATTTAGCTGGTCTGTCATAGCATAATAGAGACATAGAGACAGTAGATTTAGCTGGTCTTTCATAATATAATAGAGACAGTATATCTACCTGGTCTGTCATTTTATAATAGAGACAGTAGATCTAGCTGGTCTGTCATAATATAATGGAGACAGTAGATCTAGCTGGTCTGTCATAATATAATAGAGACAGTAGATCTAGCTGGTCTGTCATAGTATAATAGAGACAGTAGATCTACCTGGTCTGTCAAAATATAATAGAGACAGTAGATCTAGCTGGTCTGTCATAATATAATAGAGACAGTAGATATAGCTGGTCTGTCATATTATAATAGAGACAATTTATCTAGATGGTCTGTCATAATACAATAGAGAATAGATCTAGCTGGTCTGTCATTTTATAATGGAGTCTGTATATCTACCTGGTCTCTCATAATATAATAGAGACAGTAGATCTAGCTGGTCTGTCATAATACAATAGAGACAGTAGATCTAGGTGGTCTGTCATATTATAATAGAGACAGTAGATATAGCTGGTCTGTCATATTATAATAGAGACAATTTATCTAGCTGGTCTGTCATAATACAATAGCGAGAATAGATCTAGCTGGTCTGTCATTTTATAATGGAGTCTGTATATCTACCTGGTCTGTCAAAATATAATAGAGACAGTAGATCTAGCTGGTCTGTCATAATATAATAGAGACAGTAGATCTAGCTGGTCTGTCATAATACAATAGAGACAGTAGATTTAGCTGGTCTGTCATAGCATAATAGAGACATAGAGACAGTAGATTTAGCTGGTCTTTCATAATATAATAGAGACAGTATATCTACCTGGTCTGTCATTTTATAATAGAGACAGTAGATCTAGCTGGTCTGTCATAATATAATAGAGACAGTAGATCTAGCTGGTCTGTCATAATATAATAGAGACAGTAGATCTAGCTGGTCTGTCATATTATAATAGAGACAGTAGATCTAGCTGGTCTGTCATAATATAATAGAGACAGTAGATCTAGCTGGTCTGTCATATTATAATAGAGACAGTAGATCTAGCTGGTCTGTCATATTATAATAGAGACAGTAGATCTAGCTGGTCTGTCATATTATAATAGAGACAATTGATCTAGCTGGTCTGTCATAATATAATAGAGACAGTAGATCTAGCTGGTCTGTCATAATATAATAGAGACAGTATATCTAGCTGGTCTGTCATAATATAATAGACAGTAGATCTAGCTGGTCTGTCATAATATAATAGACACAGTAGATCTGGCTGGTCTGTCATAATATAATAGACACAGTAGATCTGGCTGGTCTGTCATAATATAATAGAGACAGTATATCGACCTGTCTGTCATAATATAATAGAGACAGTATATCGACCTGGTCTGTCATAATACAGAAGAGACAGTAGATCTAGCTGGTCTGTCATAATATAATAGACACAGTAGATCTAGCTGGTCTGTTATAATACAATAGAGACAGTAGATCTAGCTGGTCTGTCATAATACAATAGAGACAGTACATTGAGCTGCTCTGTCATACCATAATAGAGACATAGAGACAGTAGATTTAGCTGGTCTGTCATAATATAATAGAGACAGTATATCTACCTGGTCTGTCATTTATAATAGAGACAGTAGATCTAGCTGGTCTGTCATAATACAATAGAGACAGTAGATTTAGCTGCTCTGTCATACCATAATAGAGACATAGAGACAGTAGATTTAGCTGGTCTTTCATAATATAATAGAGACAGTATATCTACCTGGTCTGTCATTTTATAATAGAGACAGTAGATCTAGCTGGTCTGTCATAATATAATAGAGACAGTAGATCTAGCTGGTCTGTCATAATATAATAGAGACAGTAGATCTAGCTGGTCTGTCATAGTATAATAGGGACAGTAGATCTAGCTGGTCTGTCATAATATAATAGAGATAGTAGATCTAGCTGGTCTGTCATAATACAATAGAGACAGTAGATCTAGCTGGTCTGTCATAATGTCATATTATAATAGAGACAATAGATCTAGCTGGTCTGTCATAATATAATAGAGACAGTAGATCTAGCTGGTCTGTCATATTATAATACAGACAATTTATCTAGCTGGTCTGTCATAATACAATAGCGAGAATAGATCTAGCTGGTCTGTCATTTTATAATGGAGTCTGTATATCTACCTGGTCTGTCGTAATATAATAGAGACAGTAGATCTAGCTGGTCTGTCAAAATACAATAGAGACAGTAGATCTAGCTGGTCTGTCATAATACAATAGAGACAGTAGATTTAGCTGGTCTGTCATACCATAATAGAGACATAGAGACAGTAGTGTTAGCTGGTCTGTCATAATATAATAGAGACAGTATATCTACCTGGTCTGTCATTTTATAATAGAGAAAGTAGATCTAGCTGGTCTGTCATAATATAATAGAGACAGTAGATCTAGCTGGTCTGTCATAATATAATAGAGACAGTAGATCTAGCTGGTCTGTCATAGTATAATAGGGACAGTAGATCTACCTGGTCTGTCAAAATATAATAGAGACAGTAGATCTAGCTGGTCTGTCATAATACAATAGAGACATTAGATTTAGCTGGTCTGTCATAGTATAATAGGGACAGTAGATCTACCTGGTCTGTCAAAATATAATAGAGACAGTAGATCTCGCTGGTCTGTCATAATATAATAGAGACAGTAGATCTAGCTGGTCTGTCATAGTATAATAGGGACAGTAGATCTACCTGGTCTGTATATATATATATATAGAGACAGTAGATCTAGCTGGTCTGTCATAATATATATAGATATGCCATTTATATATATATACCTGGTCTGTCATAATATAATAGAGACAGTAGATCTAGCTGGTCTGTCATAATACAATAGAGACAGTAGATTTAGCTGGTCTGTCATAGCATAATAGAGACATAGAGACAGTAGGGTTAGCTGGTCTTTCATAATATACTAGAGACAGTATATCTACCTGGTCTGTCATTTTATAATAGAGACAGTAGATCTAGCTGGTCTGTCATAATACAATAGAGACAGTAGATCTAGCTGGTCTGTCATAATATAATAGAGACAGTAGATCTAGCTGGTCTGTCATAGTATAATAGAGACAGTAGATCTAGCTGGTCTGTCATAATATAATAGAGACAGTAGATCTAGCTGGTCTGTCATAATATAATAGAGACAGTAGATCTAGCTGGTCTGTCATAATATAATAGAGACAGTAGATCTAGCTGGTCTCTCATAATATAATAGAGACAGTAGATCTAGCTGGTCTCTCATAATATAATAGAGACAGTAGATCTAGCTGGTCTGTCATAATATAATAGAGACAGTAGATCTAGCTGGTCTGTCATAGTATAATAGGGACAGTAGATCTACCTGGTCTGTGAAAATATAATAGAGACAGTGGATCTAGCTGGTCTGTCATAATATAATAGAGACAGTAGATCTAGCTGGTCTGTCATAATACAATAGAGGCAGTAGATTTAGCTGGTCTGTCATAGCATAATAGAGACATAGAGACAGTGGATCTAGCTGGTCTGTCATAATATAATAGAGACACTAGATCTAGCTGGTCTGTCATAATATAATAGAGATAGTAGATCTAGCTGGTCTGTCATATTATAATAGAGACAGTAGATATAGCTGGTCTGTCATATTATAATAGAGACAATTTATCTAGCTGGTCTGTCATAATACAATAGCGAGAATAGATCTAGCTGGTCTGTCATTTTATAATAGAGTCTGTATATCTACCTGGTCTGTCAAAATATAATAGAGACAGTAGATCTAGCTGGTCTGTCATAATACAATAGAGACAGTAGATCTAGCTGGTCTGTCATAATATAATAGAGACAGTAGATATAGCTGGTCTGTCATATTATAATAGAGACAATTTATCTAGATGGTCTGTCATAATACAATAGCGAGAATAGATATAGCTGGTCTGTCATTTTATAATGGAGTCTGTATATCTACCTGGTCTCTCATAATATAATAGAGACAGTAGATCTAGCTGGTCTGTCATAATACAATAGAGACAGTAGATCTAGGTGGTCTGTCATATTATAATAGAGACAGTAGATATAGCTGGTCTGTCATATTATAATAGAGACAATTTATCTAGCTGGTCTGTCATAATACAATAGCGAGAATAGATCTAGCTGGTCTGTCATTTTATAATGGAGTCTGTATATCTACCTGGTCTGTCAAAATATAATAGAGACAGTAGATCTAGCTGGTCTGTCATAATATAATAGAGACAGTAGATCTAGCTGGTCTGTCATAATACAATAGAGACAGTAGATTTAGCTGGTCTGTCATAGCATAATAGAGACATAGAGACAGTAGATTTAGCTGGTCTTTCATAATATAAAAGAGACAGTATATCTACCTGGTCTGTCATTTTATAATAGAGACAGTAGATCTAGCTGGTCTGTCATAATATAATAGAGACAGTAGATCTAGCTGGTCTGTCATAATATAATAGAGACAGTAGATCTAGCTGGTCTGTCATAGTATAATAGGGACAGTAGATCTACCTGGTCTGTCAAAATATAATAGAGACAGTAGATCTAGCTGGTCTGTCATAATATAATAGAGACAGTAGATCTACCTGGTCTGTCATAATATAATAGAGACAGTAGATTTAGTTGGTCTGTCATAATATAATAGAGACACTAGATCTAGCTGGTCTGTCATAATATAATAGAGATAGTAGATCTAGCTGGTCTGTCATAATACAATAGAGACAGTAGATCTAGCTGGTCTGTCATATTATAATAGAGACAGTAGATATAGCTGGTCTGTCAAAATATAATGGAGACAGTTGATTTAGTTGGTCTGTCATAATATAATAGAGACACTAGATCTAGCTGGTCTGTCATAATATAATAGAGATAGTAGATCTAGCTGGTCTGTCATAATACAATAGAGACAGTAGATCTAGCTGGTCTGTCATATTATAATAGAGACAGTAGATATAGCTGGTCTGTCATATTATAATAGAGACAATTTATCTAGATGGTCTGTCATAATACAATAGCGAGAATAGATCTAGCTGGTCTGTCATTTTATAATGGAGTCTGTATATCTACCTGGTCTCTCATAATATAATAGAGACAGTAGATCTAGCTGGTCTGTCATAATACAATAGAGACAGTAGATCTAGCTGGTCTGTCATATTATAATAGAGACAGTAGATATAGCTGGTCTGTCATATTATAATAGAGACAATTTATCTAGCTGGTCTGTCATAATACAATAGCGAGAATAGATCTAGCTGGTCTGTCATTTTATAGTGGAGTCTGTATATCTACCTGGTCTCTCGTAATATAATAGAGACAGTAGATCTAGCTGGTCTGTCATAATACAATAGAGACAGTAGATCTAGCTGGTCTGTCATAATACAATAGAGACAGTAGATTTAGCTGGTCTGTCATTCCATAATAGAGACATAGAGACAGTAGTGTTCGCTGGTCTGTCATAATATAATAGAGACAGTATATCTACCTGGTCTGTCATTTTATAATAGAGACAGTAGATCTAGCTGGTCTGTCATAATATAATAGAGACAGTAGATCTAGCTGGTCTGTCATAGTATAATAGAGACAGTAGATCTAGCTGGTCTGTCATAATGTCATATTATAATTGAGACAATAGATCTAGCTGGTCTGTCATAATATAATAGAGACAGTAGATCTAGCTGGTCTGTCATATTATAATAGAGACAGTAGATCTAGCTGGTCTGTCATATTATAATAGAGACAATTGATCTAGCTGGTCTGTCATAATACAATAGAGACAGTAGATCTAGCTGGTCTGTCATAATAAAATAGACAGTATATCTAGCTGGTCTGTCATAATATAATAGACAGTAGATCTAGCTGGTCTGTCATAATATAATAGACACAGTAGATCTGGCTGGTCTGTCATAATATAATAGACAGTATATATACCTGGTCTGTCATAATATAATAGAGACAGTATATCGACCTGTTCTGTCATAATATAATAGAGACAGTATATCGACCTGGTCTGTCATAATACAGAAGAGACAGTAGATCTAGCTGGTCTGTCATAATATAATAGACACAGTAGATCTAGCTCGTCTGTTATAATACAATAGAGACAGTAGATCTAGCTGGTCTGTCATAATACAATAGAGACAGTACATTGAGCTGCTCTGTCATACCATAATAGAGACATAGAGACAGTAGATTTAGCTGGTCTGTCATAATATAATAGAGACAGTATATCTACCTGGTCTGTCATTTTATAATAGAGACAGTCGATCTAGCTGGTCTGTCATAATACAATAGAGACAGTAGATTGAGCTGCTCTGTCATACCATAATAGAGACATAGAGACAGTAGATCTAGCTGGTCTGTCATAATATAATAGAGACAGTATATCTACCTGGTCTGTCATTTTATAATAGAGACAGTAGATCTAGCTGGTCTGTCATAATATAATAGAGACAGTAGATCTAGCTGGTCTGTCATAATATAATAGAGACAGTAGATCTAGCTGGTCTGTCATAGTATAATAGAGACACTAGATCTAGCTGGTCTGTCATAATATAATAGAGATAGTAGATCTAGCTGGTCTGTCATAATACAATAGAGACAGTAGATCTAGCTTGTCTGTCATAATGTCATATTACAATAGAGACAGTAGATCTAGCTGGTCTGTCATAATATAATAGAGACAGTAGATCTAGCTGGTCTGTCATATTATAATACAGACAATTTATCTAGCTGGTCTGTCATAATACAATAGCGAGAATAGATCTAGCTGGTCTGTCATTTTATAATGGAGTCTGTATATCTACCTGGTCTCTCGTAATATAATAGAGACAGTAGATCTAGCTGGTCTGTCAAAATACAATAGAGACAGTAGATCTAGCTGGTCTGTCATAATACAATAGAGACATTAGATTTAGCTGGTCTGTCATACCATAATAGAGACATGGAGACAGTAGTGTTAGCTGGTCTGTCATAATATAATAGAGACAGTATATCTACCTGGTCTGTCATTTTATAATAGAGACAGTAGATCTCGCTGGTCTGTCATAATATAATAGAGAAAGTAGATCTAGCTGGTCTGACATAGTATAATAGGGACAGTAGATCTACCTGGTCTGTCATAATATAATAGAGACAGTAGATCGAGCTGGTCTGTCATAATACAATAGAGACAGTAGATTTAGCTGGTCTGTCATAGCATAATAGAGACATAGAGACAGTAGGGTTAGCTGGTCTTTCATAATATACTAGAGACAGTATATCTACCTGGTCTGTCATTTTATAATAGAGAAAGTAGATCTAGCTGGTCTGTCATAATACAATAGAGACAGTAGATCTAGCTGGTCTGTCATAATATAATAGAGACATTAGATCTAGCTGGTCTGTCATAGTATAATAGAGACAGTAGATCTAGCTGGTCTGTCATAATATAATAGAGACAGTAGATCTAGCTGGTCTGTCATAATATAATAGAGACAGTAGATCTAGCTGGTCTCTCATAATATAATAGAGACAGTAGATCTAGCTGGTCTGTCATAATACAATAGAGACAGTAGATCTAGCTGGTCTGTCATAATACAATACAGACAGTAGATTTAGCTGGTCTGTCATAATACAATAGAGACAGTAGATTTAGTTGGTCTGTCAAAATATAATAGAGACAGTAGATTTAGTTGGTCTGTCATAATATAATAGAGACACTAGATCTAGCTGGTCTGTCATAATATAATAGAGATAGTAGATCTAGCTGGTCTGTCATAATACAATAGAGACAGTAGATCTAGCTGGTCTGTCATAATGTCATATTATAATTGAGACAATAGATCTAGCTGGTCTGTCATAATATAATAGAGACAGTAGATCTAGCTGGTCTGTCAAAATATAATAGAGACAGTAGATTTAGTTGGTCTGTCATAATATAATAGAGACACTAGATCTAGCTGGTCTGTCATAATATAATAGAGATAGTAGATCTAGCTGGTCTGTCATAATACAATAGAGACAGTAGATCTAGCTGGTCTGTCATAATGTCATATTATAATTGAGACAATAGATCTAGCTGGTCTGTCATAATATAATAGAGACAGTAGATCTAGCCGGTCTGTCATATTATAATAGAGACAATTGATCTAGCTGGTCTGTCATAATACAATAGCGAGAATAGATCTAGCTGGTCTGTCATTTTATAATGGAGTCGGTATAT